>NC_043741.1:4061592-4079444 GCF_004337985.1 Pyricularia pennisetigena
ACACACACACACACACACACACACACACAACTGACATTGCAAGCCCTCCTCCAGGGGTACTGTCTGGGCGTTGACCAGCCTGGTCCTCAGGCGCCCGCAGTATGAGGCCGAAAGGGTCAATAAGAGACCCAAGAAGCGGAGTGGGTCGGCCCGTGGGAGGAGCGACTCTGACGTATCCAGCCCGGCCATGTCGTCTCCGGCCTCTCCTGAGCGAGCCTATAGCTCTGCCTTGTCATCGTCTGGGATGGGCAACGGCAACGGCAACGGCAGCGAAAGGCCCGTCAAGCGTAGGAGGAAATCGGTTCACTTCCTTGTAGCTCCGGATGAGGATGTTGCCGACTCCGTGTTTAATAATGACATGGAGTACTACTGGCAAGCGTTCCCCGAGGATGCCCCTTTTCGCGAGAGGCTGAGTTGGACATATGACTATTACACTTCATGGCGGGGCTCCGGTAAGTACGATGGGTTGATCGATCGACCCTTTGGTGCGATATGACATCAATTAACGCCCTGCGGCTGACGCCAAAACTGCCATAGGCTGGAATTTTGCAATTTCCACCATACCAACCTTCGACCCTCCACGAAAACCCCGGTCGGGAGAGTTGGTCCAGATCGAGTCAATCCCAGTTAGGTCCAGGGCAGGCGTTTCCCGTCCCGTCAGCAACAGAGGGCTACTCCTCACCAGGCTCGGAAGATCTGTGCTGGCATACCTGGCACTCGACGTCTGTTCCACTCTCATGAGGCATGATCCTTATTTCCGCACCGGTCGTCACGAAGTAGCCCCGTCCCCGTCGGCCCCGTTGGCTCCTCATCTTCCTCCCGCCTTGCTGTACATATACAGGAGCTTCCTCGCATCCCTGATAGTCTTCAACGCCCTGTGGGCCCTGTTCTCGATGGACCAGGTCATCAGGCGCTGGCTGATGACCAGGCTCTTCGGCAGGGACGTCCGCACCGAGCTGTGGCTGTACTCGGACACCTTTGGGTCCTTTGCCCAGGTTCTCGACCACGGCCTCGGCGGTCTATGGGGGCGATCCTGGCACCAGACCTTCAGGATAGGATTCACGGCGCCTTCGGTGCTCCTCCTCGCAGGGACGCGCAGCAAGGCTGCCAAGAAGCTCCTAAGCTCGCTGGTCGCCTTTTGCATCTCGGGCGCCATGCACGCCACCGGCAGCTTCACCATGCCGCGCGGCGCCAGGCCCTGGATGCCCTGGCTGTTCTTCGTCCTGTCCTGGGTCGGCACGGCCGCGCAGACGGCCCTGTACCACGGCCTGCGTCTCGACCGCGTCGCCCCGAGGCTCCCCACGCTCGCGCGGAGGACGTCCAACCTGCTGTTCTCCTGCGCCTGGCTGCTCCTGACCTGCTGGGTCTTTGTCGACGACATGTGCCGCGCCGGCATGTGGATGTTTGAGCCCGTCCCCTTTTCCTTTGCGCGCGCCGGCGGCTTGGGTCTGCCCGGCGACCAAGACGTGTGGCGTATCAAGGAGCCGCTCATCTATTGGCATTCCGGGAGACACTGGTGGGATACTGGACTTGCTGCCTAAACTTTGGTCCTTTTGCTTTTTTTGTTGTGGATTTTCTTCCTCTCTCTCTCTCTCTCTCTCTCTCTCTCTCTCTCTCTCTCTCTCTTTTCTTTCTCTATCTCATGATGAACTGATGCTACCAACGAGGGAATGGGCCAAGATGGACTTTGTTACAAATGCCATTTGATTACAGAAACCATGATACCCTTGATCTTGGCTACTTAGACATAGCGTTTGCGGCATGGATTAGACACTATCAGGATTAATTATGCCCCAGGGGCTTTTTGGGAATAAACTTCTACATGGTGGGTGAGCAGCCAAGTTGTTGGGCAGTGGATCGCTCTCCCTATACATTGCATACTGGGAGTTTGCCCTTGAAATTCAACTTGCGTATCTCCGTATCCAGCCAAGATAGAACTTGACCATACCCGGCCTGTCTCTTGGCCAACACTCGCTTGAAGGCGTGCAATGAAAGCCTACAGATATAAAACACAAGTCAGTAATTCCGCTGAATCTGTTCTCAAAAGAGAGTCACGGCCGGCGAGAGTATCGGCAGCTCACGCACCACTTGACCAGCTTCTTGCTGATGCCACACTCATACCCGGGGAATCTGGCCCTCCTCGACTTGCTCGCCAGCAACGCATACGCAACGTCGACCAGCGTGGTAATGGTCTGCAGGACGACGTGCGTCCTCGGTCGTCTCCGCTGCGGCATGGCCCTGGCGTACGCCCACATCTTCTTGGCCGTCTCGGCCAGGGCGCCAAAGAGGTTGGCGAGCACCGTGGGCCGCGAGTTGTGCGTCGAGTCGAAGAACATCAGGTGCGACTGTATCTTGAAGGCGTTGAGCACCTTGCGCTGAAAGTTGAGGCCCTGGTGGCGCGAGAAGTCCACCGTGAGCGCGCGCGGTGCCGCCGGGTCGCGCCGGTCTTTGCTGACGTCGAGCGAGCTGCAGCTGATGAGCGTGCCGCAGTAAGGGAACCCTGTCGATCTACCGGGGCCCAGCTTGGGAACCTCGACTCCCTGGCACACCACGTCAAAGTTCACGAGACTCTTGTTGGGGTTGACGGTGACTCCATATTCAGGCACACCGGCGTGCATGACCTCTATGAACTGCCTCGCCTTGGACACGTCGAGCGTAATCAGAAGAAAGTCGTCGATTAAACGAAGAAGAAGACAGTCGCCAGACTGCAAGAAGGCCAATTTTTTGAGTTCCAAATCAGCATAAAAATAGTTGCAGAGGAGCGAGCTGAGTATAGAGCCTTGTGGGATTCCGTCCTTTTGTCGATAAAACCTCTTGCCTATTCGAATCAGGTTCTGTTTGATGTGCGATGTAATCAGATTCATCAAGTCGATCGTGTTGTGGACCTTTTGGAACACGCTCTCGAAGTAGACGGCGTTGTTCTTGTTCCGGGCGATCTGGGAGGCAAGCACATCCATGAATGTGACATGATCCCCTACGCCTCTGGCATAAGAGCGCCACCTCTTGGCAAGCTTGCCTGGGTCCGAAGGATCGCCAGTCGACCGCTCAACCTCGGCGTGCTTGATGAGCTTGTATTGGCCGTGAGTAGGGATCTCTGATATAAGCTGAAGGACTGCCGACTGGGGTATTGTATCGAAGGCGGCCTTGACGTCGACTTTTGCAAAGTAGAACCTTCTGTTCGCAGTACCCACGCGCTCCTTGAAAGCCTTTAACCGACTGTATATGTCGCCAACGGAGAACATGGCTGACCCAAGCCTGGATGGATCTTTGGTCTGCGGTAGACATGTTAGCCGGGACCTTGCATACGTCAGCGCATGGACAGTGGGCAACGACTGCTTACCTTTTCGTATTTGAGCATAGTATGGGCCGGGCCAAGGATAGTGTTTATGCTGGCACCAAGCATCTTCTTGCTACCATTGGCCAGCGCTCTTCGGCGCAGATTAGTAATGGGACGCATGCTGGAGCCTTTCGGCAACAGCCTCACTTGACTAAAGTTGAGGTCGCGCGAGCCAAGTATCCGTTGTGCCTCCTCCGTGCTCATCTCCTCGTACGTGTTGACTTTGAGGACGGCCATGAATGGCTCTGCAACCTGACGCCAAACATCGTGCCGGAAGAAGAATAGCTGGGAACGGTGAGTACTTGATTCTGTGACGTAAAAGTTGCTGCGGATCAAAGGAATGAGTATTGAATCGAAGAGGTAGTAGAGGAATTCTTGGAATATTTCGATTCGCTTCAGCCTATCCGACTGGCTGGCTTTTTGGCATGATAATTTAGGCGGAGCAAGCCATTCTATTTCCTTGATCTGGAGCATTGTAAGCTTTGGGGGGGTTTTTTTTCTTCTTCTTTTTCCCTCGTCTGGTCTGATGGTACTAGCTGGATGGGGTATTTCAATATCTAGGGCATACCTTGAATCCCTGGCTTAGTTCGTGAAGATTCATCGTCTCGAACCGCCGCAGTTTGATAAAATGATCAACATGTTTAAGGAACACTTTCTTATTGGCCACTCTGGTCTGCCCCTCTCCCCAAAACTTATCGGGGACAAGCTTGGAAAGGACTGCTTGGCAGTACGCAGATACATGAGCTGCAGGAGTAGAGAGCTCAAGTACCAAGGCTTGCTCGTCTCTCTTGACAACATCCTTAAGCGAGGCTACGATGCTGTTGGTTGAAGAAGCCTATTCAGAGAGTAAGAATTTATGATGTTTGAATCTACTAGGTGAACCATCACGACGCCAACTTACAGGACAGTAATGTTTCAAGAGCGCAGAATACGAGCAACGCCGATGCAATATCTGCATCTTCTCCACCAAGTGAAAGGGAGTACCTCTGAGTCGTTTGGGAATTGAAACATGAGCGGGGCTCGAGGATTTGAATTTCTGTTGAATCTCCTCCTCACGCAGTGTATAGTCTTGGAACCTCTGGCTTGTTTGGGTGTGGTCAACGACAGACGTGAAGGCATTGTGCAAGCCAAACTGCCGAGGGAACATATACATCATGCAATGTATCGTGTTGCCGCGCATTTTCTCCTGCCGGGCGGCATCTCCAAGTTTGCTATTGCCCCCTTTCCCTTTCCGTACATCATCGGCGTCTTCTGAGATTGCTGGGTACCTGTTCAGGACATCTATTGCTCGGGAAATCAGTTTCAAATACACACCATGACAAGTTCTATAGCAAAGATTGAAATGGAAAAAAAAAAGAAAAATTAAAAATTAGTTGGATGTAGGGTACATACGGATGTGTCTGAGTCCAAAGTGCACTGCTCCGCGGGCATTTAGGGCTGCGCGCGAGTATAGCATCCGGCTCCTCACAAAGACTATTTCTGCCGCCGACTTTTGGCTTCCATGAACTTTACTGAGGTCTTGTGGTGGCTTGGTAGCAATGATCGGCTCCAAGTTTGTAATGGGTCTCCCTGTTGTTAAGTAATCTCAGTGGTGCTGTTCCACGCAATCATACGTATTTATCCCAAGTTTTGCGTCTCTCAATGCTGACTAGCCTTGATAAAGCTTGGATCAGACAAGCCCCTGGCAGCAACTCACCACTCAATTGATAATAGTTCTCATTCCCGGTTTGCACTTTGACAAAGATGGAATGGTCTAAGAGGAGATCAATCATGATCCTCTCTCCAGCCTGGCCGAGCATCGATAGCAGCTCTGGCCATGGTGATGATTTGAGTGTCTTGACGCGTGGGTTCGGTTGCGTAACGAATATTCCGGGTACGGCATCGGCGGCCGCGAGCCCGACGTATCCGTTAGCTCGAGAGGCCGGTCCCCTGCTGAAGCCATCGCACAACAGATGGCGTGGCCAGCCCCCGCATTTCTTTTCCCTCTCAAACAGAGACCAGATGACGAAACTGACAATCTGATGGCATTCAAGGTTCAGTGTCGGTGTTCCTGTCATGCCGGTTTGGCAATACTTTACAATCATCTCATGTATGGGATGGAAGAGACGAGACGAGATCTTACCTCTGACTGGCAGAAGAGAGCTTTTGTCACGCCGTCCGTCAGGGTGACGTAAGATTCGTCGCCTCTCTGGGAGAAGTTTGCCCACTGCTCCCATCGTCCATCGGAGAGGGCCGTCTGCTCTTCCGAGGCGGCTACAATGGTCGAGTCAAGGAGCTGGGCCACTGCAGCCTCGAGTGGTTTGTCTGCGGCGCCGTCCTTGCCGTGAACTCGGCCACCGATGGCTGCGATCTTGCGTCTCCTGATCCTAGACGAGGAAGGGAGACTTGCAAGCAGGTGCTCGCGCAGGGTTTTCAAGCATGGGAAATACTGCGACAAGACAGGATGCGTGAATTCAGCAGGACGAGACTGCTTATCCAGCTCCAATTCGTCGATTCGTCCCCCCTTGTTGCGTTTCTTGGCTGGCATGGTGCAAGTAAAATCACCAGCGACCTCGCTGCCATGGTCCTGGCACCTCCGCCGCTTCTTGTTGTTCTTTGACATGTCTGAAGCTGCCAATATCCAGTCGATCTAGCACTACCAAGACGCCCATATCCGAGTGTGATAATGGTAATCAACGGATGATTGATTGTGCTTTTTCGTCTCTTGGAGCCTTGTCTAAACAGCCATCTTCAGTTCGCCAGAATTTAATTCAGTGACGCAGAATCAAGCCCATCGTATCGAGAAGACGATAGAGACGACTTGTATAGTTGACCAAAAAAAAAGGAGATTGGATGAGTATGTCAAAGTCACAAACAAGCAAGACAAGACAAGACAGAAGGGATATTTGCGTGCTGCGTCCCAAAGAGTCCAAGAGTGGGACGCGTCTCATAGACAAAATCGACTTTTACGGCAATCAGGTGGGTACCTCAGCTGGTAATGCAGGGTAGGTAAGATTAGGTAAGGCAAGGTAAGTAAGTATACTGTACATAAGCTTGGGAATAAGGTAGATCGCTGCTGCTAGAAGAATTGGTTGGATGGTGGGGCTTGTCTTTGATCGAGCAATGCTTCGGATCGATCAAATCATGTTCCATGGATTGAATTTTCCCTTATCTTGGCTAAAAGCAACCCAAACACAGGGAGACTAAAAAAAAAAAAAAAAAAAAAAAAAAACACTCACAGAACGTTTGGAGATTACCGGGTCGTCGACTTCTAGCTTGAATCGGAAGCACTGACTGGTCAAAGTGTTGATTGTGGTGGCTTGGGGCTAAGCCCAGTCATGCCTCACTGGTCGATTCCGCGCGTTCGAGTCCAGTGCCTTGGGCTGGCAAGGTTGCCAAGGTTGGGTACCGTACGTAGGTGGGCAACCGTATATACCTTGGGCATCTTATGCAGTCATTCTAGGTCAATGCCTGTGGGCGCCAGCGGACGACGTTGAAAAGAGGCGCGCGGGCGGCATGCATGCCACAGATTGTTCTAGTCTCGTCCAACGACGATGTGCATTTTGCAACTTCGCCTTGCCACGTTTCGTATGTTGAATGACACAATACTACAAGCTAGCCGCAGTTGGTTGATTCTTTTTTTTTTTTTCTTTTTTTTTTTTTTTTTGTGTGTGTGTGTGTGTGTGTTTTGGGAGGGGGAGTTTCCATGATGCGAGAAAGGTAGGTATAAAGAAACAGAAGAAAGTAGAGCAGATTAATGATATAATAATAATAGCTTTCTCGCTTGTCATATACAGACATGTAACATGGACAAAATCACACGGTAACAACCATCTTGCAATTGCTGAAATCCATACAGTACCTTGTGACGATCTCCAAAATGGAAAGGCTGATCAAACCTATCAATCCCACTCCCTTGGACAATGGAAGCTGCAAGGGTTGAGAGGAGAACAAATAAAGGATCAATTAAGGTGGGATAATAAAAAGAAACCAAAACACTGCAGCGCTCAAACACAGAATGTCTTT
This sequence comes from Pyricularia pennisetigena, assembly GCF_004337985.1. Lineage (NCBI taxonomy): Eukaryota > Fungi > Ascomycota > Sordariomycetes > Magnaporthales > Pyriculariaceae > Pyricularia > Pyricularia pennisetigena. Next base: position 4,068,935 of record NC_043741.1, read on the forward strand.
CCGAAGTAGACAAGGAAGTTTCAAAGAGTGGGAACATTTGGGGAGGAAAATGAGCTGCCGACTAAAGAACCCTCGTCGGGTTGCTCCCGGCAGTTGCTGTGATTAGGTAGGTCGTACATTGGCCTTCTGGCTTCATCAAGACGGCAATTGATGAACAGGAGGTACGAAGACTCGTGTGTTTGGATGAAATAGCCTCAGGGATTGCATCTACAAAGTGGCTAGTAGTAACATCAGAACCCTACCTATTCATGTTTGACTAGCTAGGATGGATGTGAAGTGACAACCCTCCTTTTCTCTTCCCGTCGGCCCCTGCTTTCCAAATCTAATGTCTGTAGGCGGAATTTTTTTTTCTCCTTTTCTCAGCTGTCCGCGGGCTGGATCATCCTTACATTCCGACCAAGTGGATGCCTGCTTGTTCGGTGATTACCACTTCAATCATCCAGTCAGATGCTTAGATGCACACGTCAAAAAAGAAAGCATAACCATGTTAATTGTGTCTTGGATTGAGGGGCGAGGTAAGGATCGTCACCCCCAAGGGGTTGGCGATAGTTTATTTTTTATTCTTTTCTGTATGTAATTCTTTTTTTTTTTTTTTTTTTTTTTTTTTTTTTTTTTTTTTTTTTTTTTTTTTTTTTTTTTTTTTTTAGCAGCATAGTCTCCTTCTCCTGCTCGCTAAACAAGGAGGGTGCTTTTTCTAGCTGCCCTTTCCTGCCCGTCTTGCCTGCCCTTGTTTGTCTCTGATGCAAAAAAGCAACGCGGCTCCCTGGCCACTGATTCCTCCCTGCAGGGTGTTGTTGTTTTCTCGGCTAGACCACTTTAGGGTATCGTAAGGTAGCAGGGAGGGTACCTTACCAACCAAATGAATGTCAGGTTGATGTGGCTTGTGCTTGTGCTTGTGTTAGCGAGTGGGGATTCGACCCGTCGGCCGGGGAAAGTGGTCGGGCGTATGAGTTAGGTGCCTGCTCGCTGCACCTCCCTACAACGTTGGAAATCCAATCCAATCCAGCCAGCAAAGACGAGATCTGACCCAGACTTTCAATCCAAGCGAGGGCATGCAAGCGCGTATATGCTGCAGCCTTTATGACCTATCAGCAGCAGCAGCAGCAGCAGCAGCAAGAGGACAAAGAAAAAAAGAAAGAAAAAAAAAAGTGAACCTACCTACTGGGCAGACAATTGGCGTCAAATCAACACAGTGCGCTAAAGAGCTCGCCTCGCTTTCACTGAAGAAGTACTGCGGTACCCTGCCAGCCAAATTTCAGACAAACGGACGGCAAGCCGCCATAGTCAACGAATTTTGGACCCGGCAAAACCGCTGCAGAGACCTGAGCGACTCCACTTTCCACTTCGTCCATCCGCCTCCTTCACAGCGGAGGAGCATGTCCTTCGCACGTCGTCGCTTCCACCCGCTCGGATTGTGATGCGTCCCGTCTGATGTTGGCCAGTCCTACCGCCTTGGGATGGTTGGGTCTTTGAAGCCTGACTGATGACTGCCACACCATGGACGGGGGCAACGAGGAGGACCGCTCGGGCACCGCACCATTGCCGCCCAGCTCGAGACCCTTCCATCACCAACAGCAACATGATCCCCGTCAGCACCACCACCATAACCACAACCATAACCACAGCCACTACCAGCAGCATTACAATTACGAACTTGACGACGACGCCTTCACACCACCCGCCGCTGCCTCCACCATACAACACTTCGATCGAAACCCCAACCGCCCCGAAGTCGAGACTTATGCCGCCGCCAATCTCCAGGCCGTAGCCGCCAATGCTGCTGCTGTCGCCTACCCAAACTCCGACTTTTCCAACGCGGCACCCCCCGAAAGTCCTTCCGAACCCGACGACTTCTATCGCGATCACAGAAGCCGACCGGCCGACTCGATGGCTTCGGCTGCCCTCCCGCAGCATCACCACACCCTCCCACGCACTCACAACATCGCGCATTCCCGACAAACATCCGCCACCGCGCGTGCAGATTCGTACGGTACCTCGATTGTATCCAAACATGGGCAAAATGGGCTTGCCGCAGGCCACAGCGGACCCCGGTCCACATACCGCTCCGCTTCCATGCCCATAGATGATAGACCGTCCAAGCCAACTGCCGGTGCCTACGGCCCTTCGAAGCAGCCAAGTGTGAAGGATCTGAAGAAGCGCTTCGACCAAGCAGTAGCGGAACCGTCACAGGGCAAGGTTATACGTCAGCCAGGAACTCGGCTCGTCTCCAAAGATGGCTCGTCCGCCACTGCACGTGGCCGACTTGGCGGTCCGCCGGGGACCTACCTTACTCTCAGGACCTCAGTTGACCGCGATGCTGGGTCCTTTTCCACAAGGTCCAGTTCCAGGCAGAAATATGTGGAGGAGGATCAACTTTCCAGCAATGCCAAATCTTTCGCGAGCAGGATGAGGCCGAAAGCAGCTAGTACTGCAACCAGCACTCTTGCGCAGGCTGCCAAGGCTGTATCCCCTCCCCCTGTCAGATCACCAAGTGTCCCAGCGACGTCACCTCGGTCTGCGCGACCGGCTGGTCTACTATTCGGAGAGATACTGCCACAGGATGACGGCTCACGCACTGTGGGTTATGGTATTGACGAGATGACCACTAGATCTCTACGAACCTCCGAGCAACAAGCCCATGAGCTTACTTCACCTGACCGCGCCTCTCAAGATGATGGCGAACCAGAGTCCCCCGCTGAATGGTACCGCAGATCATCCAAAGGCTCGAGGATACCGACGTCTGTTCATGTCAGGACACAAAGCGATACTTCAGCCAACAAGTCGCCCATTTCGGGGAACCGACGTCCGGCCTCTCGACAAAATCGAAACTCGACATCGTCGCAAGCATCGCAAGCATCATCGCTCTCGTCTCGTCTTCCGGTCTCGGTGAAAAAGTTGGGCGAATCACCAACCCAAAGCAGTCCGTCAACCCGTGCTAACTCACCTTCCCAACCTCTTCCGGCCAGTGGGAGATCCTCCAGGCAGCATGGCATCCGCGCCAAAACGCCAACGACACGGTCAACCACACCCACCAGCAAACGCTCGAACCACAGTACGCCGACAACATCATCACGAAGACCTGCGCCCAACAAGATCGCCACCCCTAGTAATCAAGGGAACACCCGGCTAGCAGCCTACATATCTGCTCCGCCGCCCAAGCTATCACCCCCACTGCGAAGTTCACGCCCGCGGCAGCCTGTTTCGAGCGCCAGTACGGCGAGCTCTCGTCTGAAAGCTGTCGAACGTTCCTCTGCCAACAAAAGATTAGGGCATGATGACGAGCCCAACGGTCGCAGGCGCAAGATAGACGTTGGTCCAATCGACTTTGCGCAACGCAGGGAGACGATCAAGCTCGCATATAGCAAATCGATTCGAGAGTCTCAGGCCCGCGAGGCAAGACAAGCTGCTGCGGCGAGGCGAAAGGAACAGATGGAAGCAGCAGCGAAAGCAAAAGCGGAAGCCGAAAAGGCCTTGCAGATGCGTGCGGACGCGTCTTCTGCGAAACAGCCACCAGAGCGGGAATCCCCATTCACTCGTGCAGACCTGCCAGCTCCTGGTGAACAAGGTTCTGCCGTAGACAGCGGCTTGGGCTCTTCGGAGCCTTCTTCAAGGCTCGTCACGTCTGAAGACAAGACGGATGCGGATGCCACTGCGGCGGATGTACCATCCAAGTTTCCCGATCTCGAGATTCCAGGGAGCTTTCCCAGCTTTGGTTCCCCTGACTTGGCGCAAGAGGAAGTGCCTATGTCGGCTATTTCGAACACTTCCGTGATCACCGAGTTCGACGACGAGCCGCAGACGGAGCCCCCTGTATCGATAGGTCAGACTTCGGGCTTAGGTATTCAACTGCCTTCTGCACAGCCTGATGCAGTTTACGAAAAGGCCATCTATCAATCGCCATTCGAAGATGACCGTGTAGAGGGCGCGGTTCAATCCACGATTGATGCGACACAGGACTTACCGTATGCTCATGAGCCTTCCAACAATTCTGCGCCCACAACCACAGAACCCGAGAGAGGAAGCGCATCCGAAGCTGAGCTTCTTTCGGGATCCCAGCATATGGAAGACATACCTATTCTGATACAAGATCAAGACCCAAAGAGTTTGGTCAAGCCAGTAGTCAAAGATGATGCGATCGCACAACAGGACTTGCCAGCAGAACAAACACCACCAACCGCTAGCCATCAAATACCCGAGTACGAGCCTGGGCCGTTTGTACCCCAATCTCAGCCCACAACGGTGACCATTCTTAGCCGTGGGTCCTCTGACTTCTTGCCGCCTGTGCAAACAAATTTTCGAACTGATGTTGTCCGTGATTCGGAAGGACCCAGTCAGTCACCGCAGATGGACAGTCTGGAGGACTTCTATATTGGCGGCCCACACCTGCGAGATAACATCTCCGCCCTACGAGATTCGACCTTCATGTCGTCTGAAGCCTCGGACGAGCACATGACATCTTCTGCTGAGGCACAAAGAACGCCCGACACTTCCAGAAGCTTGACAATCCCTGGCTTAATATCACCGGCGAATCGGACAAGTCAACACTCGGCATGGACTGACTTCTCGCTTGAAAGCTCCGATGCTGGACGCGAGCGCACTTCTAAATCCGGGATGAATGTCATCAGCCGCGACTCCACAGTGAGGGGGCGCCCGCCGATGTTCGATTCCAGGCCAGATTCTTATGCCAGTGACCACAGGAGTGAAGACCATGGATACAACTCCGATGTGCCGAGAGCGGATGGGCGTAGCACGGGCACATTTCAGCTGGAAAGACATGAGCTCCCAGAGCTTGACACAGGTGATGGATTTACCATGGATTACGTATCGCCTTCCGCCAAGCGTTCGTCGGTGCCCGGTCAACCTGACCATGAACCACCGCCAATACCGACTCCTGACAATCGTTCCGTTCAAGAGGGCCGTCGAACACCATCGAGTAGTTACTACGACCAGACTCGACCTAATAGCTACCTACAAAGCGTCCCTGACGATGAGTTCGGCGGATCGCGCCGGGAGAGCGAGGAGTTTACGCAGCCAACTTTCACCCCGCACTCAACTGGCCACGCGTCCCTCGATAGCACGGGGATTGGCTTTAGCAGGACAACGACGCTTGAGGTCGATCAAAAGACAGCCTTGGCCGACGATGTCAAAGACCAAACGAGCGCCCAAGCTGGTGCCAGTGGAAAGGAAAGGAACCGCCTTGTGCAACGCCAGAACGTTGTCAAGGAGCTTATCGACACGGAGGGATCGTTTGTCAGGGATATGAACGTTATCGAAGAAATCTACAAGGGAACCGCCGAGGCCTGTCCGAAACTCGACAACAAGACGATCAAGCTCATCTTTCGAAACACGGACGAGATCATCGCTTTCCATACTGCGTTCCACATAGAATTGAAGGAGGCGGTGGCGTCCGTGTATAGTCCCAAAGGTCGACGGTCACCGCTTTCCAGGGAGAGCAAGGAAGATCCTATCTCGGATTCAATGACTGTTCGCTCAAATGGCTCCTGCTCGAAAGATGGCCGTGATACAAACATGGAGCCCGACGACGGCAAAGATCGGCAAACATCCATTGGACCTGTTTTCGTCAAGGGTATCGAACAGATGCGTGTTGTCCATGAAAGTTTTCTGCGGACCAGTGACCCAGCCGCGAAGCGTCTGATTCAGATACAGGAAGACCCAGCGGTTCAGGTTTGGTTGAGCGAGTGTAACGAGGCTGCCAGGGATCTCACGGCCGCATGGAATCTGGACTCGCTCCTGATCAAGCCAATGCAGCGCATCACCAAGTACCCGAACTTGATCAGTCAGCTTCTTCAATATACACCCGAGGATCATCCGGATCGAGAAGCGCTAATATCCGCTCGCAACGCACTCGAGACTGCTATTCTTGACATCAACAAAACGAAGAAGAATTTTGAGCTCGTGGGGCAGATCGTGGGCCGCAAGCGCAAGGAGTCCGACGTTCGAGCAGGCTTCGCCCGGGCCTTTGGGAAGCGTGTCGACAAGCTGCAGGCTGCCGCAATTCGCGTTGAGGAGGATACGGAGTACAAGGCGCTTCAGGAAAAATTCGGGGATGATTACTTGCGACTTCAGGTCGTCCTTCGAGATGTCGAGTTTTATACCCGCAAAGTATCAGAATACGTGCACGAGTTCCTCCAGTATCTTTCCGCTATGGAGCTTGTCATGCGACTCCAGCCGTCGCCCTTTCCTGAAATTGAGAGCAAATGGGCCCGCTTCAACGTGTCGATGCGAGATATGGAGAAGGTCGCCTTGGATCAGCATGTAAGTGCTTTAGCAAGCCATCGTCAGCCCTTTCCATCCATCTATATGCCTACCCGCTAACCGTCGTCCGCATGGCAGCTCGCACAAGTACGAAAGCATGTCATAGAACCGTTCGAGCTGGTGATTCGATGCTACAATCATCCGTCCTTGGCCATGAAGAAGCGGGCAAAACGCCGTCTCGACTTCGAGAGGGCGGAACAGCTCAAGAAGGCAGGCAAGAAGGTAGATAAGCAGCTGAGCGAGCTGGTCGAGCAATACGAGGCCCTGAACGAGACATTGAAGAAAGAATTGCCAAAGCTGTCGGCCCACACCGAAAAGATAGGTAACATCTGTCTCGGGAACTTTGTCTGCATCCAGGTCAAATGGTTCTCGATATGGAAAGATAAGGTCAAGGCCGTTCTCGACGACAAACATGTGCCGGAGATGTCTGAGGTGGTTGCCTCATTTCATAGGGAGTTCAAGTCGATGGAGGAGCAGATCGCCAGCATCGGCATTATCAACCCCAGTCTAAAGCCGAGGACGTCTCAGTCAACGACAGACGATGGCATGTCACGAATCAAATCTAGGCCCTCTGAACTCACGACTCGCTCTAGAGGACTGTCTATAAACGACATGGTACCGACTATACCGACACCTGATTTTGTCAGAGCCAATAACGGACATAATATTACATCGCCTACTGTGACGTCTCCGACGTCGTCATCTCACCACTACTACTACTACAAAGAACAGCACTCGGGACTGAATGGCCATGGGCAGTCTAGATACGCTGTACCAGCTTCTCCCAGCCACAACAGCAGTCTCTCTGGCGCTCCTCCTCGGCCGCCCACAAGTCGCAGTTATGATTCCGGACCGTCACATCGCCCAAGCGTGGACTCCACAGCACCAATCATGGGGTCGTTGCAACAAAGACGGGATTCGGGCTCTACATATGCCACCAACTATGCTTCATCCGAGCAGCGAGACCGACGGTTCTCAGGACTGTTTAGCTCAGCCATGCCGCCCGAGGAGGCGGAGGAGCGCCAGTTGAGGTCACGACAGCCATCACAAAGACCTTCTCGGGCTTCATCCCGCGAGCGACCCGCGATAAACGGGTACAATGTCATGTTCCTCGCCGCATCTCTTTTTGAGTTTAATATTGAAGATACAAAGCACGAGGCCGGGTATCCTTATCTGACGTACCAAGCCGGTGAGATATTCGATGTTATTGCAGAAAAAGGCGAGCTATGGCTCGCCAAGAACCAGGACGACCCCGCGAAAGTCGTCGGGTGGATTTGGTCAAAGCATTTTGCGAAGCTTGCAGACCCATAGCGAGTCCAGCCTGCTAGGCTGTTTCCACGTGCGATTTGATTTTCAGGTGATTTGGCATGGGATTACGAAGAAGTTGCCAATGGCGCATGTTTACGCAGGAGCAAAATATACCCGGTCGGATACTACCTGTTTGAGTGAGTATCAATCATTGGAGCAGACTAGAAAGAGATTTTTTGGGGCAATTTTTTGGAGGATAGATCAAGGGTACCTGATGGTTTGGAGGCGTTGACAAGGCAAGACACATGCTGGGAGCGAGTAGCTACAGGCGTTGCGATATTTTCTTATTTCTTTTATTTTTCATGTCCGACTGGACACCGGCTGAGATGGAACCTCGACCAAAATCGCTCCTTTTTTTTTCCCTTTGTGCCTTTTTTTTTTCTCTCTTATTGTTTCTCATTTTTTCCCCTCTCCTCTTTCGGCCACAATTCCTTACTTGGAGTGACGGGGTTGTTTGGTGTGGGTGTATTGATATTTCGCCTGCGCATCCGGCTATGGGAAAAGCGGGCATCAGTATAGGAATTTTCTCAGCTTTTTTGGTACATTTCATTTTCCCTCTGCAGGCTACCACTACTCAGACAACTTATTTCTTTTATTTGCTGATAAGGTTTCTCGCCAGCTGGCGAAGGGAGCAGAAAAGGATGGCGCGAGCACTTCATGACAAAGCTAGCTCATCACTCAATAGAGGTGTTTCGGACACTATATTATTCATGCGTGAGGATACTTAGAATGGGTTCTGTGGCCAAGGCTCATTGCGCACTTGGTATCTCTTCTTGTGGGATTCATCGGAATGCACGAATTTGTTTCTACCTGGATTGTTGCCCAAAGTGTTACCAGATGCCTCACTTTGCGCCTTTGTACCAGTGGCACGTGAAGATTGTGATTCGTAGAAGCCTGCCCGGCATAACAGAACAGGCCCAGCGCTCCCAAGATCCGAGCGAATGTTTGCAGTCAACCTCGTGCAGGTGTTCATGTGTATTGCACTGGAATCAGGACTATAAGCTCTCTTTTGTTGTATAACGACCTGCCAATGGCCGTATCCATTTCGCATTCTCCGAGGTGCGAGGTGCAAGGTGATCGCTTCAGATAGGTAGGTAGGTAGGCGGTGCTTGTGCGTCCGCCTCTGAGGGGTCCGGCTAGGCAATAAAATGGCGTATGGACAGATGTACAAGCGGGGGGGGGGGGGGGTTTCCGTCAAAAGTGACGATATCGTCACAACACATGATGGGTATGACCCACGGTCACAAGTCCCCATTTTCTCGCTCTCTACACGAGATATGGATTGTGAGTCCTGCCGGAACAAGCGGATAGCTGCAGATGCCATGTCATCTGATGGCCATTGACGAACGATACGATGTAGAGGTGGAGAAAAGAAAAGAAGAATTCCGGATAATGGCGAGTCTTTTAGTTGTCTGTTCTATATAGTGCCTTGCACAATAGACCATATTCCGGGGGGTTCCATCGCAGCTTACAATCGGGAGCCAATCCCAGGGCAGCTACCTCGAGACGTAAGCGCGCAGCTTGTTGCAACGACCATGTCAACACAGCATAGGATATAGTATGTGTTATGAGGTATGAGAAAGAGAGATAAGGGAAAGAAGGAGGGAAAAAAAGAGGAATTCCAAGGGATCTTGCCGTACTGTCATCAAGTCGTTATAGCAAGATGTGTCTGCTAGCCTGTCTTTGTTCTTAGAACCGCGGCTGTGCCACGACCGTGCGACATGTACGCGAGCTATGAAAGGGGTGTTGTTGTTGTCCATCATTATTTATCAATGCTATGGGCATGAAACCGACTGTTCGTTGCTGAGCAGATCCCTAGTGCGTAGCTAACAAGATTTGCATAAATCTGCATGACGCGAGCCGAGTTTCCGGAAACATCTGGCATCATCGACTGTTGGGGGAATTAATGCAGAGCGGTGAGATAAAAGGTTGAGGGATGAAAAAAAATAAACAAATATACATGTATATATGTATTTAAAAAAAAAAAAATAAAAAAAAAAAATAAAAAAAAAAAACCCCCATCAAATCGTCGCAATATACTTGCATGATATTGGGGTTGGCTGACAGCTGAAGCTTCTGGGTAAGGTTCCCAAACATATGCATTGTTGGCCATCCTTGCTCGCTGTTTGTTCGTGTCACTGCTTGCCTGGAGTTTCGGCGCCTACGCGAACATGATCTTCGCAGGATGACATGTGCCGATCATTTCAACCCCCCCGCAGCCCCTTGTTTCTGCGATTCGGATGCGTCGCCGAGTTTGACATGCACCCATGCCGGCCGGGTCCTGCTCCCTTTTTTTTTTTTTGGCCTGGCCTGGCCTCTGGATCGATCGGCTGTGCTACTCATCTCAGTAGAGAGGATACGAGAGCCGCAGAGGGTTGCTGGTGGCATCGTAGCATTGGCAGCTCGCTTGTCAAAACAACGCGACGAGTTGTTTAGACGTGTTACACACCTACCGACTCAGGTACTACATTGCACGGGTTGGAAACTTGAAGTCTGAATAAACATGGGATATCTAGCGCCTTTACGGGATATTTAGCCCCAAATTATGACAACGGGATGAGATGATCAAGTCTCTATTTCTTTTTTAAACCCCAAAATCTCCGAACGTTCCTTGGGGAAGCGGGAAAATGAGCGCCGTTAGTCAGGCGATTATCAGACTCTGTCATACATGGTGCGATTTAATTCTTTATGATCTCGTTGTGTTCGAGAAAAGTCGGCAAATACATGATCTGAGCTTCCTTTGTCGGGCTTGTTTCTGCAAAATTGCATCCATCCGATTGCCACCAGTGGGTACAGTACTCTATCATCGTACTTGGTTGGCATACACTCAGGTCTGTCGCACCGCATCACCATCCCACTCACTGTACAGTATGTATTACCGGCATTTCCCCGGTGCTTGCTACCATGTGCCATGTGCAAACCTCCG
>NC_043741.1:4079527-4084697 GCF_004337985.1 Pyricularia pennisetigena
TTGAAATTTCTGACTGCAACTGTAAACAATTGGATGGGCATGGCGCCCCCGCCCAGAGAATGGAAATCAGGACACCTCCATATCACACCCATGGCTTGCCTGGACGGCCCAGCCTTTCGGATTTTTTGGCTACCCTAATTAGATTGACTGCCAATCACTAAAGAAGAGTCGCCTTGGACCCTGGCTGGAGCTAATTTACTTGGACAAGTAGGCAGACTTGGCAATATAATAATTACCACAGTAATTCACTCGCAATTGGGAAGCATTGCATTATGTCTTGTTTCGTAAAGGTAGTTTACCAACTATCCTGGTACTTGGATAGCCCGAGGTAGCTTGTTAGATACCTACCCTATTGTAAGGGAACCTACAATAATCACCAGCAGCCTTCATGCCAGCATCAGCGTCATCTTCAGGTCTGCCGGACATCTAGATGATGCTGATGGCCACAATTCTCCGCCACCCATACCCCTGCTGAAACCTTGCCGCCTCCTTTACGGTTGGTATACGACGTATTGCTATTATAGAGAACATCCAATCACTAGGTGTTGTCGCATGTCGTCGATATTTTCGGTTTGTGCGGGCTTCCCATATGCGCCCTTGATTCAATCGTTACTACCTAAAAACTAGTTGACGGGTCAATCTTGGAGCTCGAGGCCCACAATTCCACACACCGCTGAGCAAGTGTGAGCGAGTGAGTTGATATTGGAGCCTGAAAATGACTTAGCACCTTTTGCAGTTAGTTCCATTATGGTCTAGTTTAGTCTAGGTCCCTGTTGCTTTGCGCCAAGGGTCCCGGACATAGGGGTCCTCACCACTCGTGCGGACCAGTTAGTGACCAACCGACCGAGCAAATGCGGGTGAAATGCTCCCGCCTCGATAATGTAGAAAAAAAAAACAAACCAAACCCATTATCAAAAATCTTCAGAGCCGAAGAGGCCACAGCCACTCTTCTGGATCCTGGTGCTTCAAACAGAAACAAAGAAAGCAAGATGGATCTCATGCGGCTCCTGCCGATCCCGTTGCGCGTTGCTTGCCAAATCCGCTTAGCCAACCTTCTCGAAAATGGGGTTCCATTATTATTTGCTACTAGTCTAGGTCTACTAAAGGTACGTACCTACTGCATGCATCTGGAGAATGAGACGTTATACCAAGGTTGACCATGAGCTCCTCACCTCACTCAGCTTAGAAGTCGCATACCCGGACTGGGGGACGGACTGGGCAAATATTGCATGCCCCGCGGTCCACCTTGCATGAGAAAAAAAATTAGCAAAAAAATAAAAAAAAATAAAAGGCATCAAAATGGCCGTGGCGCATCCGAGAGGAGGAAGATATCCAAGGGACATCAGCTGCAGTGAACTCTATCCCACTCTTCAAAGTACCTGATGTGTACAAGCTACCTGCCCCTTGTCAAGGCATCCACCAACTTTACTTCGTAGCTCAACGTGCCAGCAAAGATACGTCCCCACCACCTCCCGCACTGCTTCCCCACTCAAGGTTCCCCGCGCGCAACATCAAGAACCAGCATCGGGGAGGGGAGAGCTGTTTTTTTTTTTTTTTTTTTTTTTCTCGCGACGCCGTTGCCTTTTATAGCGATGTAAGAATCCAAACTTGCTTGCAACATGCCACTGTCAAGTATATTTGAGAAGCTGGGTCAAGTGATTACCCACTTGCTATTGAAACTAGAAGGTTCCTGGATCAAAGGTTCTCAACTGAGCAGTGTCCAAGTTTTCTAACCACAAAAAAAGCACCCAGGTTCCTATCTGAATATATGAATCCCCCAATACGAGGCCGATGTTTCAGTGTTGTCTTTGTATTTGGGATGGCGTACATGGTGCTTTTTTCATTTTTTTTTTTTTTTTATACTTTTATTTTTGTTTTACACAGATAAAATTGCCTGGAGAAAGTCGTGGGAAAGCCACAATTTGTACATGGGGAAAAAACGAGAAAAGAAAAAAACACACACACACACACACACACAAGTTGGGTACCTACAGTAAGCACTTTTCTGCGCCGCTGCTATGCAGTTCTGCCCGCCTACCGGGGCAATGGATGGAGGGTCAAGGACAAGAGAGACTACTGCTTGCAGGGGCCCCGATGGTTGCATTAGCAGCCCGTGCAAGGAGTTGACGACTGGCAGACAGGGGGGCGGAGGGCATGCAATGGTGCGTTAGAGGTGGGGCGGCAACATTGCTCCGTCTGGCCGCTTCAAGCCGCCGCCTTGAAGCAACCCGGTCCAGTTGACCATACCAGCAATGGCAATTATGGTGCCAGACTTATTTTATGCATTTGTACTCTTTGTCGCGAATAGGCCGAGCTACGGACGTGTCGGCACAGCTTATAACAGAAGGTTTTATGAGAAATTTTCATTGGCATTATGGGTTTTCTTTCTAACGAGTTTTTCCCTTCCTCTTTCGGGGTTTGCTTGCCCCTTGTCTAGGTGGCTACCAGTGGGGGTATAAATTATTACATACAAAAAATAAAAAAAATAAAAGAATAAAAAAAAATAAAAGAATAAAAAAAAATAAAAGAAAATTAAAAATTAAAAACCCCTCGTCCACTCCCATGCGAATGAGCATCATCAGTAGCGAGTATCAAGGCGCGATCAAACATAATAATCCACCTTCCGTCATCCTCCGCATGTCCGCCTAGAGTAAGTATTGTGAGCCTCCATGTCGGTCGGCGGCGGCGTCGAAGGCGCGACTCGAGGGGAACGGAACCTTGGTTCCACCAGAACCAATCTCACCTCTAGATTAGTCTATAATTCAACACTACCTGCCCATAAGTAACCCAACAACCAAAAAACCAAACCAAAGAACCAGACTTTTGGACACCGACATAAATCCCAGCGCCTCCTCCCCATCCATCGGCCTGTCAACTCATGGTAACCGAGTTCCATTTCATCACCGTCAATCCCTGGTTCCAATTGGTTCTAACAAAACACAATATTCATAATTCGTTCAGACGCACCAACCACTCAGCGCGCCATCGTCATCAGCCTGTCAGGCCCCGCACAGCGAACTGACTACTGAGCTGGGCTAGGTGCCGAACAAACCTGCAGCCTATTCCTTCAACTCGCTCTGCGCAAAATCAAGCCGCCCTCCTTGGCATTGACCTTGTTATTTTCCCGATAGACCGCTCGCGACTCCGACGACCAGCACGAGCTCTTGGTCTGACATTGCTTCGGTCGCGTGCGTGTCCAAAGGCCAACAAGAAAAGAGAAAGAGCGCAATAGTTTAAACAACAGAAAAGAGCTTGACTGCGGGGGGTCGTCGCCACTTTTTTCATTATGAACCCTGGTTACTCGTCCACGGCCAGCCAGCCAGGCCACAACCCTTCCGCGATGCCTCACGATGTCCACCACGCGCTGCCTGCCATTGGTCATCCCGGCAGCTACCACGCGTCCATGCCTCAGCTGCCGTCTATTCCTCCGCCGATGCCTTCGCACTACTCGGACCAGTACGGCATGATGCAACAACCGCAGGACCAGCCGGCAGCCTCCTCTACTACCGAAGGCGCCGCCGAGACGAAGCCAAGCGCAGATGCTTTGGCAAGGACCCAGAAGAAGCTCCAGCCCCATGTCGGCGAGCAGGATGGTCGCAAATACCGGTTCGTGGTCATATAGAAACTGCTGCTCCCGACACGGGCCAACTGCCACTGCGGCCTCGTCCTGTGACAGCCAACTAACCGAATATTGTTTTTTTTTTTTTTTTTTGTGAGCAGGCTTGATGTCGTGCAACAACCAAAAAGGGCGCGAATGTGTGGCTTTGGAGACAAGGTGCGTATTATCGACCGTTTGGCTTCTGTCCTAAGGGCTCTTTTGCGGGCAAGCTGTACCAGTGCCATGAAGGCTAACGTACTTGGTGATGGGGTTTTCAGGACCGAAGGCCTATAACTCCCCCACCTTGCATTCGCCTCATCGTAACCGATGCTGTCACGGGCAAGGAGATTGACTGCAAGTAAGTTTAATTCTCGCTTGTGCAAACAAAGAGATGAGAGAAGATGAAGAAGAAAAATCCGATCGCGTTGCGTGAAGTTGGAGCGCTGACATCATACCCAGCGAAATCGAGCACACAATGTATGTCCTCAACGTCGATCTCTGGTCTGAGGATGCGCAGCAGGAGGTAAATCTTGTCCGTCACACTTCCGCCACGCCTTCCATCTCGTCAACTACTCCGGCCTCCTTCGCGCAAATTGATTCAACTTCGCCGGCGTTCGCTCAGATTCCTGGCACGAATCGCGACATGCCATCCTACCCCCAGTCCCAGGCGTATGCGCCAAGCGTAACGCCCTTTGCCCAACAGGGAGGCTATGGACAGCAATCAATATCTCCAGGTAAGTGCTAATATGCTTTAGGCCTATCGTCGCGCCGCCCAAATAGGAAATTCTTCTGACACCTCTTCTGAAGTTGGTCCGCACTACGGCATGGTGGCCAACACGTACGGTGGTCAAGGGGGCTACACGTACGCCTCGCCCACCGACATGCACCCGCACCAACTAGGCTCTCAAGTAGGACCTTATGGGCCCCGGATTTTCAACGGAGCTCCAGATATGGGCATGCATCAGCGGATGGCGCTGCAGGGGACGCACCAAGGCGCTCCTCCCCAAGGAATGTTTACAAGGAACCTTATCGGCAGCTTATCCGCCAGTGCTTTCCGGCTGAACGACCCCCAGGAAAAGATTGGCATCTGGTTTGTGTTGCAAGATTTGAGCGTCCGGACAGAGGGGATCTTTCGGTAAGACAGCACTCCAAGCCGCCTATGGTAGCGGGTTATATCTCAAGATGCGACTAGTGCTTGTACTAACTCCTTGGCTTAAGTCTACGTTTCTCATATGTCAACGTCGGAGCTCCGACCAGGACTCCCAATGGCGGCCCTGCCAACCAAACGTCTATCCTCAACACAGGAAAAGCGCCCATTCTTGCGTCATGTTTCAGCGACGCTTTCCAAGTTTACTCGGCCAAGAAGTTCCCAGGTGTTTGCGAAAGCACGCCTTTGAGCAAATGTTTTGCCGGGCAAGGAATCAAGATTCCGATTCGCAAGGCAGAAGGTGGTGGTAAAAACAATGATGACGATGACGACTATTGATTTGATTGCATATCGCATTAAATCATGAATGCAACTGCGGTTCTTGTTTTGTATTTCTTTTCCTTCCTTCTTTCGCTCATCCTTTT
>NC_043741.1:4086382-4127263 GCF_004337985.1 Pyricularia pennisetigena
CCCCCCCCCCTACATCCAGCTACGAGGGAATAAAAGAAGAGTGCAGAAAAAAAAGTATAAATAAGTAAGAAAATAATTTCAAAGTTCGCTAACTGTGCCCATTTTGTTCCCTCTTCCTTTCAATAGGGTACCCCGCCACGAGCCGAGTGCTGGCACCCATGTCGGCCGTGGTGGCACCGGCAACGTCTTCAAACCCAAGCCCGAGGACGAGGAGATGGGCAACGTGCAGCACAATGCCGAAAAGCCGCAGGAGGGCGGCGACGAGGAACCTCAGCAAGCTCGGGACGACGCCGGCGCCGCTGAGGAGCAGAACAAGGCGGACCACCAGGGCTTGGCGGCCAAGGGGAAGCAGTGGTTGTTTGGCAAGAAGTAATTTGTCTTGGTGAGGCCCAAGGATTCGGGTCAATGAGGGGGGTTTTGATGAAGATCCGTTTTTTTTCTTCTCTTTTTCTCTCTGTTGTGGTGATGCCGAATCTCTGGCGTTGATTTTCTTGATTTTTCGTGCTTTCTTGTTTATACCTAGGTCTTCTTTTTATACCCCCGTCTCACGTCACAATCAATCTGTCTATTGCACTTGATAGATGAAAAGTCGCAATCTTTCCTACTACTTGGTTGGGGTGACACAAGGCCGCTTATATAATAGCTGATTATTAGTGATGATTGCATGTCATTTCGGTTGGTGTATCCAAGGTACATACCCACACACAGTAACATTTGCACAGCATGTTTACAGACTGAGGCAATCACCCAATTGTGAAGCGTAACGGAAGGGTTTTTTTTTTTTTTATACACACCTTTCGGGTCAGTATGTGAGTCAACTAGTATGTGAGTCAACTAGTATGTGAGTCAACAACCAGTTGAACCAACCACTCCTCATAAAACGTTTTCACATCAGGCGAGAAACAAACTTCGCACATTGCGGGTTGTCATATATAAATCTTTTTTTTTCCTTCTTGGCAACGACGTAATCTGCCCAATAACCCTATCGAAAAATGGAATTGCATGACAAGCAGCGCTTAGCCCGGGGCGCCGCCACCGTGGTAGACGTGACGGAAGCCGTCGCGTCAGGCGAGCACCTGGCTGTGCTGCAGAGCCACCTCCCATACTCCTTCCCTGTCCTGCGGCGACTTCAGTTCTCCCGAACGCCGGGCGGAAGCAGCCCCACCGCCAAGGTACTGCTGGCTACGTCAGGCGACAGTCCACACCTGGCCG
Organism: Pyricularia pennisetigena; assembly: GCF_004337985.1. Classification (NCBI taxonomy): domain Eukaryota; kingdom Fungi; phylum Ascomycota; class Sordariomycetes; order Magnaporthales; family Pyriculariaceae; genus Pyricularia; species Pyricularia pennisetigena. The sequence continues at coordinate 4,087,595 of NC_043741.1, forward strand.
TCGCCTACGTCGACGTCCACAAGGCCCCCGAGACGCAAATGTGGATATACTCGAGTCTGGAGGACAGCTGTGGCCTCGGCGGACACGATCCCCCTGAGATCTCATTGCCGAGCTCTGATGTGGACGTCTGCCTGGAGCAGGTTCTGTGGATTCTGAAGCGAGCCGGCGAGGTGGCGCGCGAAGCCGGGCCGGATTATGGAGCGGTCGGAATAGACGCCGTTGCTCGGACCGGCGGCATCATGGTGGGGACGCTCCACGAGGCCCTGCGGCTTCTCCTGTTGCGCAAAGGGGTTACCATGTCGTATAGCAACCCTCACCACAAGTGGCTGTTCAGGGTGGAAAACCTGCCGACAGGTCTTGCATCTCCCTTGGCTGAGGGTATGGTCTGGGACACGATACGTAGGGAAGATGTGCCACTGATAAAGCGGAGAACCAATATCCCAAAGACAGAGTACGCAGGCTCCAGAGGCTCACGAAAGATGGGTTTCACTGCCTTTGAGGTTTTTCTTTTCATTGAGTCTAACTTGCCTTGCAGATCCACCCTGCTCACATTACCCAGTTTGGGAATACGCTTGAAAGCCAGTGGCACTCTTGGTGCATGGAGTTTTCTAGGTACGTGTTCGGCACTACAAATGATAGCTTGTCGATATGTATGCCATCTAGCTAAGCTGTAAAAAAAAAAAAAAAAAAAAAAAAAAAAAAAAAAAAAAAAAAAAAAAAAAAAAAAAATTCACAGGGGTCGACGGAACACTGTCCACTCTACATTGTGAGGTAAGACCATCATTTCAAAACTACGTCAAATTCGCACTGCATTGAGCAATAAACTAAATCACCGCACACCAGGAGCCGTACCGTGGACGTGGAATGGCCAAGGCGATGGCCACAAAGCTCATTATAGCACATAATGGCGATTTTGGAAACGACGGCTGGTGTTCAGCCGATGTCCATGTTGAGAATCAACAAAGTGCAGGAGTGTGCAGGAGCATAGGTGGCCGGATGGGGTGGCGTGTCTCTTGGTAAGTCGCATCATGTCTATTTTTGTGGCTTCCAGGCCTCTTTATCTTTACCAAAATTTTTTTAACATCGCCTTTACAGGTCCGTGATTGATATAGACAGCCTCTAAGCCGTTGAAAGCAGACCGGTATATACTACGCATTGGAGGCTTATCCTAACCCCTGGGTAGAAATCCTAGTTTAGTCCTTCGTTTGCCTGTGGATCTCCTGCAGGTAAAATTTCAGGTCGTCCGGGTTGACGAGCGGTGTGATTCCTAGCGATGATTTAGTTAGTCTCTACTCTCTAGCAGGCATTTCTAAGGGAAAATAGACACCTACCATGACCCAGGTTTACTATCCAGCCCTTCTTCTTCTCCTTCCACGCAAATCCCTCTACCATATCCTTGACGACGGCTGTAATGGCATCCTTGGTGCCATAGAGCACTCCAGGGTCGGCGTTCCCCTGCAGGACGATTTCCCGCTCTCCTCGGACCTGGTTAGCCTTTGCAGGGCTGTAAAGCCAGTCGAGCCCGACGACGTTATAGCCCATGGCACAGCAATCCTCCAGGGCAAACCAAGCACCCTTGGGGAAAACAATCATCGGGACGGGATCCAGGCCCAGCTCCTTGAGCTTCTTTGGGAGATTTTCCGAAATGTAGCGCAGATAAGGAGCGGAAAACTGCTCAAATGATGCGGGCGAGAGCTCTCCTGCCCAAGAGTCAAAGACTTGGACAAGCTGTGAGTGGGGAGGAATTCGTTCTTAGCATTTCTTTTTGTTCTGTAATGAATCCCGTGGGCAGCGAACTAGCACCCAGGGGCTGTTTTGGGGAGTTCATACCTGTGCTCCGGCCTGAACCTGCAAGGCGAGATACTCGACGCAGAGCTCGGCAATCTTCTGCAGCATCTTCTTGCTCTCCTCGGGATGCCTAAAGATCCATTTCTTGCTCTGGATGAAGAGTTTGGTGCCGCCACCCTCGACCATGTAGCAGAACAGGGTCCAGGGAGCGCCGCAGAAGCCAATGAGCGGCACTCGGCCCTGAAGCTTCTTACGGGTCAAAGTGATGGCCTTGTAGACGTAGTCTAGCTCCTTGGAGACGTCCACATCCCGCGCGAGCACCTCGGCGTACTGCCCATCGTCGGGTGACTGGAGGGGGTTTGGGAAGTGCGGGCCCTTCTTGTCGACCATCTCGACCACCATGCCCATGGCCTGCGGGATGACAAGAATGTCGGAGAAGATGATGGAGGCGTCAAGCAGGCCATCGAAGCGGTCGATGGGCTGTAATGTCAGGGTGGAGGCCACCTCTGGGTCGCGACAGCACTCGAAAAAGTCTCTGTTGCCCTTGGCTTCATGGTACTCTGGCAAGTACCGGCCAGCTGGAAAAGAGTAGAGGGGAAAAGTCCATGTCAGAGATATTGTTGCTATGAAAACATAGTAATATTCCACGCAGAGGCAAGTAAGAGGATAAGTAATAAGAGACAACAAGAGACAATAATGTTAGGGACGGGAAGTTAATCAATCAGCGAAAAGTCTACAGAACGAGATGTTTACCTTGTCTCATGATCCATACTGGTGGTCTCTCGACTTTCTGGCCTGCAGTTTAAAAAAAAAAAACCCCAGTATTGTCAGAACGAGGGGTGCTCATGTCCAACGCAGATTTACTTCACCCTATTTCTTTATACTGACCCCAGGCAGCCCTGATAATCAGGTCGTTCTTGAGTGGTTCAAAAGTGTGGCCCATCTTTAGTTGTTCGTTGCACTTGTTGTTGTTGGGAATAAACTACCTCCTCAGGTAAGTAGGTATGCTTGAAATTTCCAAGTGCATGTGTTGACCACCACGTTGTAGCTCGTACTTTGTACAAATCTAATGGATTCTGCCCGCACCTGCCGGCAGTGGCGGATCAAGCAAAGCTTCTGTACGTGAGAGCTTGCAGACGGGGGATTGCCCCACCTGAGGTACATCCATCTGCTTGTTCCAAGAGCTGGAGCCACGCTTGGATGTGGCTGAAGCTGGTCCGATGCCGCCGTCCAATTATATTTTTCCAATTGAATTCAGCGTGGACCCACCCAACACTTCGAAAAAGCTGCTTCGATGTCTGCAAGAGTGAGCTCCATCCGTCGACAAGACCCGGAATAGACCGTCCAACAGTCTGTGAGTGCCATTACGGCATAATCACAATACGCAGAGTTACTGGATAACTCAGGATTGAACCTCCCGCATCGCCATGTCTTGTTGACAGACTTTTTGGCCCAATCTACACACATTCTCGACGACGCTGCCGACCTTATCCCATGTCATCCATACCGAACGCCTTGATACACCAACACTCTTTTTCTTCCGTCGCCAGGTCGCGTCTAATCGCGTACCGCCTCCCAAAGGCGACCGATGCAAGCACGGCGCCCTCCGAGATGCCGTCTTGCACGCAACTGCCAGGCCATATCGGCGGCTTCTGAGGGAATATGGATCACCGACCGTGTTCTTGCCAATGCCATGGAGCGCTATTTCTCCGTGTCTCAGGCAGTCATGTCGCGGCGGCAAGCAAGCTCTGTACCCGGTCCAATGGAGGCCCGTCGACGGCTGGGCAAGAGGCAGATGACCGAGGCTTTTCAGGTGCACCCATCGCCGCCCCCGTGGGCTTTTGAATTTCCGATGGACCTTTCGAAATGGCGTTGGGAGCCACCTGCCCTAGGCAACATCTTCCGAGATCCAACACGCAAGGCTCCATCCGAGAACCCGCCCCCATCGACAGAACACAAGAAACCTCCAGATAAACTGTTTCGTCTGCGTTCGGTGCCTGGCAGTCCCTCCCCAACTGTTGATTTTACAGCATACTTCGGCGCTCCTGCAACTGCGATGAAGCCCCCTAGACCATCAGCTACTTGGTCGCTCCCGAATACATACCAGCCCGCCCTGCCCGTCACAATGGATATACCGATGAGAAAGAATCCCGAGCCTATTAATGTATACGATATCAGTGGTTCTGATATACTGAATAAGGACAAAAGAAGAGAGCGCTCTCTTAACTGGCCAACGATTATCGTCGACCAAAGCAGCCGGACGTCCGTTTTTCTGGAGGATGTCTTGAGCCTCCAAACCGTCGTTTGCACCTTGTCGCATGAGTCGGTGCACGAGAAATTTCAGACCTGCACTGGTGCCTTTTCTGATTACCTCAGACTCGGTCTTCTCTCACCTGCCGAGGCCCAGGTCGCCATTGTTTACCTAGCGCAGGCGTTGCAAAGTTACGCCGACGTGTGCACGAAGCCGCAGAAAGCTCGCAGGCTAGCCATTCACGTTTACTCTGCTCTGATTCGAAGCGTTGTTGGCAACCAAGCCCTTCTACTGGAGTTGGAAGCAGGCAGCCTAGATGGCTTCTGGGGCCCTATTTTGGAAGGAATTGGCAGAATGGCAACCAAAGAGTTGGTAACACCATATGTCTTGTTGAGACAGGTCATGATGACATCCGGAATCAAGCAGACAGCACATGTCTCCGCAATCCTTAAGAAACTTGCAGCATCATGGGTTGAGGAGTCAGAGACCAGGAACGCCGTCACCATGAAGAGAAACGAGATCTCGAGCTATTGGAAACTGCGTCTATCATCGGTTGCTGTACGGAAAAACCCTGGCAGGCAAGATCCACTTGCTATGACGGCACTTGTCGAGACTTGCTGCCAAGAATTCGACTTTTATCTGGCCAGAATGTCCGCCTTAACGACAGACGGCTCGGTCGCATCATCACTTAAGCTTGTTGAAGATGCATCCAGATCTTTGCAGGCTTCCGAGCGCGCTCTGAACTACGCACGTGTTGGCCTGTTGTCATGTGTAGATCAGTTGCGCGCCTGGATGCTGGCCAACTCGATACGGGAGTTTGACAATGCAACCGTCGACAAGTTGGTACAAGCATCCGAGAAAGCTATTTGTGCCCGGGCAGAAACATGTCCACAAGGCACCCGTATTGCACTGCACGGGTGGCTTGCAGCACTCAGCCACATGCCTCAGATTCGACAAAAATATCTTCTCCAAGCCGCGGATCGTGTGGGGAAGCTTGGTTGTGGACTCCCAACTGCTGAGCTGTACATGTTGCTCCTGAATAAATGGTATAGCCAGCGCAAGCTGACGAATACTGCGGTGGCATTGATTGAGAAACGCATGCGCCAAAGCACGGGAGATAGCAGTGTTGGGCACCTACTGGAAGCTGTTGCTTACGTCGAGAAGGTTGCGCCGCACAGCCTTAGGGCTCCGCTCACAGTCTTTTACACTAGCATCTGGACGACAGCACGGGTCGCTGGAGATGAGAAGCACATCATTCCTGCCCTAGAGAGGCTGAGAAAGAAAGGGAGGGCTTTGAGGGACTCGTGCTTGAATACACTAGCCCATATAGTGTCGACTGGGCATCGCCCTGAGGCTACTCTTGGAGATGATATGCGCGGCCTGATTCTCGCGGCGGATGAGCTTCAAGCTTCAAAGGCACGACAAGCTCCAACTCCCTCAGAAAGAGATATTATAAGAAGAATGGCAGAATCCCATAGACCCGGAGATATCTTTGCAGGCTTGGGTGTGCCTCTGGGTGGGCGTCAGTCTGAGTGGGTGGAGCGAAGCATGCGCATGCGCCGTGACCACCGGTTCCAGATATCTAGCCGAAAGGCGGCACTCATCGCCGAGTGCAGCGTCGTCCTCAGCAATCCAAGCCATCCAAGGAGTACCGCGGCATTCCGCTACGTGAACCATTGTGTTCTCATCCTCCTGCGAGACGGGCGCCACAGGGAAGAGTTGGCATTGGCCATTCAGTCTCTGTTTAGAGTGGCGACCAGAAATCTACACCAGGGCCTCAAAGCGAACCCCGGGCGGCTCACCTGGGTCACATGGCTAGTGGCGCATCTAGAGGGCAGCGATTCCGGCGAGAAAGTCCGACAGGCACTGCTGAGGTGGATGAGCTACAACGACCACAACTGGAGGGAGTTTAACAAGACAGCCACAAGTAGCCACTGCGTCGTGGCGGATGGTTAACTTGATGACGTCCCACCAAATATCTTCTTTTTTTTATTTTTTATTCGTAACCAGGGGTAATGAAGTTTCTCACAACCGGGCCGATCCAAGAACGGGTGTCTGTACAAAGACATGTATGTTTATGTGAGAATAGACGATGCACAGAATGTTTGTGCAGAGGCATTCGAAAGGTCCAGGCTGTTCGTTTGTTATTGGATACCCTTTGATACCTTGGCTGTTCTGTCCATGTGACTAGAGTTAGATCGGTTGCCACCTACCTTAGACTAGAGACAACCAATAAAGAATCAGGCAAAATTGCCGTGCAGACAGAATTGGCGCATATAGTCCAGATAGCTCCTTGCTTCATTCGTTCCGCCCCCGCCATGACCTGACTTACCTGGCTCCAAGCTTGCGGGAGTGGCCGCAAGGTTTCGGTGCAGTGTCCTGATTGGACCATCGGAGGAACTTCCGGTAGAGTTGTTTAAAAGAACCGACATCTTCCTTATCTCCTTCCTCACCCATTTAATTCTACATTTGGTGCCGCCTCGAAAACCAAAAAAAGACTCAGCCCTCCCACGAAAACGAGAGGGCTCCCTCCCAGAGCCGGAACATGTTCGTATCGAGGGGGGTTGTTTGGATCCCGAAAAAAATGCAACCAGGCTGTCATGGTCCCGGAAAAGACTGATCACACCTCGCACCAATTACCCGATACGATGCACTTGCTGCTTTGCGTCACCCCAAAGGATGCCCGCATCTTATTTTCCTCCGTACGACTCGAGAAATAGGGGAGGAAAGGGGTTCCCACCCGGCTGAGGGAGATGGCGGTCTCTGGATGACTCGAGGGCAAGGCCATTGAAATGTTGAGTACAGGTAGGTCGGAGCCCGATTCGACTTTTCGTCACTTACAGATAGCGTTATCTATTCGTTTTTTTCTTCTTTTTTTTTCTTTTCTTTTTGCGAGGTTTCCTCCAGTATCTAGCCTGGGAGAACGCGATGTGGGCATAGCGCTAGCGGTTGGCACTGGATCAAGCGTTAGACTTTGTTTAAACTCCAGTTCTTGATACATGTGAATTCACTGCTGCGCACATGGGGACCTGCCGATGCCCCATGCTGGAAAGTGGCAGCGCGCCCATTCACTAGGGTTCTCTTCCTGGACGCCTCCGCCTCTTGTGTTGCACAAGAGACTCTCCCCACAGTCCGGTTCGTGGATGGTGTCTCTGGACGTATGAGAAAAAAAAAAAAAGGCACACCGAGCCATTCCCACTTGTTCCACGCTTCTATCCCTCCTCGTGGCTGCCTCGCCCTGCGTATGCATGAATTTGTCTTTTAACTGGACCCATGGTGGGAAGCAGAAAGAAAAGGGCCGGTGGGATTGTGTGTGTCATAGATACCATGACGACGAGCCCAAACAAGGAGTATAAGGTTATCGTAATCATGTAATGGTGTGTATCCTATCCTCCTTGTAATTGAGTACCACGGCATGTTCTGCTCCCCATCTCACTCCCTGGGAATCCTAGTAAGCTGGTGGCGTTTAGCTGATGATGCATGTGCAGACTCTGGTGGAACGTCCCAGCTGGAAGCGAGCGTGGCATATAGGCAAAGATCATCCAAAAAGCTCAGTGTGACAATTGGATTTGATGAAAAAAGTGCACCATTTTTGCATAAATGCAGCCAATGTGGCTTGATCAGTTTTTTTGTTGTTTCCTTTTAGTTCTTTCGCTGCCACCGGGGAAAGCATTCCGGCAACTCCGACGCATCGGGTAGAGCGTGTCGCCTTGCTTCCGTCTTTGGTAGCGCGCGATAGCCAAGGTTCCTTATTGTGTGATGACCACCCCAAGGTGTTTGAACCTTACCTTCTGTGGTCACCAAAGGGCCGAATCTTGTATGAGTGTTCGGTCTAGATGGAGTTTTGGGCTCCCCATGGGCCATCATTTTATGGATTGTGGGCAATGTGCCCCTACACCGTAGGGCACCCGACTGCCCGGTTTGGGTGTGCTGTTCATGGAAGGGCTTCGCCGTTCCTGTCTAAGGACGCGCCATTGCCCCAGCAAAGTTTCTGCGTGGGTGGCTTTCGCAAACCGTTCCTTCCGTTATTAGGTCACTAAAATACGGTGCCTACATGTTCTTGCATTGTCTCAACTTGGCTGCCTCTAGCATCAGGTACCTCAGGTAAACTTGGGAAGGTGTGGTACTTACCACCTTTTCTTAATAAATTCCACGGTACGTATATTTAGATTAGCTGGTACCTATCACCAAATATTCGCCTCCCCAAGACTCCTGTGGACTTTGCTCTACCTACCTATCTACCCGCCTGCCTACCTGGGTATTGACTTAGGTATCTGTCTACCTACAACCTTCTCCCCTTAAGGGAGTCTACCCCTTACCTTACCTCTCTACCAGCCCAGTGAAGTCGAAAGCTGGGTATATACCTACCTAGAGGTAGCTTGAACGTCAGCACCCGTTCGGGAATAAACCACGCGGCATACGCTCACCTAGATCCAGGTAAACTGGACTTGGCCACATTACCTAGAAGCCTAGTACCTTTACTACCTGCCATGGTTACATCAACTTACGCGCCCACTCACACCTCAACACGCATTGCCGACCTCCACTGCCACCTGCCACATTAGTACTGCTCATTCCAAGCCTCCACTTCATTGTCAATTGAACCGTTTTGCCTTAAACATGACCGTTGATTTGAATTCTCCACTATAGACTACTGTTCCTTGCTAAAAAAAAATATTAGTACAGGCTCATTCTTCTCGGTCTTATATGCCGCCTTCCAGCCGCCTCATTCATCGTCACCCCGCAATTCTATCAAGCGCGCTTTCCCGTTACGCCCGTACGAGAAGGTTCGAGAGGCTTTCATGTCTTAGTATCCGTACCTTGCCTGGTCCTCACACACACACACACACACACACACACACACACACATACACACACACCAAGACCTCCATCGCTCCGACTTGGTTCTTGTTTGCCCTGGATTCTCAAGCACTGTTTGGTTAATCTTTGGTTATCTTTTCCACCTCCATCGATATCTATCTCTATTACTATCCTCTCTGTCGACATCATTTCACTTACCCCTTTTTTTTGCCCTTGTTTGTTCATTTTCCTTGGGCTCTCTGCCCTTACCAAGACTGGTGTGCCATTGGGCCTTGATCAACAGCAGCTCTGTGCAAGGTACCTTAGCTACATTGGCTACCTGCCTTACCTACCTACCTAGGCACCGCGACGTTGAGGAGACCACCTCAGGAGCTGCTGCATCCTGAAATAGGCGCTAATTCTGCCTGGAGCTTTTTACCGATGGCCAGGCCCACCTAAAGACTAGGTGCTCTTGTCTTCGCCTCACATCAAAACATCGACAAACGGCAGCTGAAAGCCTCCCAGACTGCGATTTCACACTGAGCTACAGCTACAGACCTAACAAAATATCGGGGTATCAACTCCATTGCTGCCTACCTCCCGGACTCAAGTCAACCAACACAAAGTTGGCGCCTTCTAAATTTTTATACTCATCAGTATAAGGCCTACACGTGCCCACGGGCCGGAGCATATGGTACAACATCCAACACGCGGCTCAATTCATGCTGTCGTCAGGTCTATATTCGTATACCGACTTACTCTCTTGAGACTGAGGTCGCAGACAAAGGTCTTACCTGGGACGCCACCAATACGCAGCTGTGTAGGCGAAGCACACGCTGAGCTTTTCCACCTTATCTCCCATTCAATCCATCCGAAAATTTTCAAACAGAATAGGCCTGTCTAATACCAGTTCTGAGCGACTACAAGCAAAAAAGTTACGGGATTGATTTCGAGCCAAGATATGCAGAGCCATGGCCAAACCCCTGTTTATGGTGCTCACCCTGAACATCAACTGTCCGACGCACCCAGCATGGATCCAAGACTTGGCCACGAGCGCCACGTAGCTCACGATTACATGCGTGGACAGGACCCGATTTCTGTGGCTCCGGTTGGACATCATCCTTCATCCATGGACGCCAACAGCGGCTCTAGTCCTAGTATTGGAGCAACGTGTGAGCTCAGGGACACGCCAACAATAACATCCAGCCACGGATATCTTATGGGGCATGGACAACTCTTTGCCAGTCCCAATCTTGGCTCCGTGGAAGCAATGGCCAGCCAGCACCAGTTCCATCAGTCGACACAGCAGCACTTAGAAAACCATACGTCGCATCAACATCAACATCATCAATATCTCCATGATAATGAAGCCACAGCACACCATGCCCCGATGATGCCGATGACACCATCATCTGGCACAGCACCAGGAAACCCCAAGCCAATAAGGAGACGTATGCGCATGATAACATCGTGCCTCGAGTGTCGCCGGAGGAAGCTCAAGTGTAACAAATCTAACCCCTGCACCAATTGCACCAAGTTTAATCGAGAATGTTTATACCTTTCAGCTAAGCTGGATGAGGCGAGTCAACACCGCCTCACGGAGATCAAGGAAAAGGCCGGTCTATTGGAGCGCCAGCTTGAGCGATCGGTGGCTAGATCAGCCTCACGCAGCTACAGCCAGCAGAGAATCGTAGCGGATGATGTTGAGGACGAATACGCCGACGAGCGAGAGCTCGAAGCAACCCCGATGGTTGCGCTAGACCTCACTTACGATGATCCAGACGTTGAACATACCACCGACGATATCATTGATTTGGGAATACAAGTTGGAAAGATGCGTATTACTGAGCGAATCGGAGGACTCAATAGACCAAGGATATCCGAAGAGATTGAAGCAGGATTATCTGCACCACTGCCGCAGCCTCCAGGATACGATCAAATGTCTGGACAGACATCCAGGGCCGCCAGCATGTCTGCGGTCAACGGTTCCGAAATATTCATTCCTGACTTCTTGCGGCCCGGCACCTCTTACATTCCGCCGACAAGTGGCTACTTTTTTGGACAGGTCGTACACTCGCCGGGCCTGGATCAGCTACTTCCTAGCTCCAGGGGAATGGGAGATATGTTGTTGCAGCGTTACTACGATGCGGTCCATCCCATCGCCCGCTGTGTCCACTGGCCAAGCTTCGAGCTGACATACCAGTCATTTTGGGAAGATTGCAACGCCGGTTATGAGCCTCGGCCATCAGTGCAAGCTGTGGTGTTTGCTGCATGGTTTAGCGCAGCCGTTTCTCTGGAAAATGACGGTGATCTACGCATCTTCGGCGAGTCCAAAACTGCACTGATGCAGAAAATGAAGATCGGGACAGAAGCGGCTTTGAGCAAAGCCAACTTCCTGAGAACAACGCGAGTGGAAACATTGCAGGCTTTCATCATGTACATGGTGAGTCGCATTCCGCATGCTCCTGATCGTATATAACACGATCGGAGAAAACGAAGCAGCTAACCAGGTCACCTTGTGCAACACAGATACCACTATGTCGTGCTGAAATCTCGAGGGCCCACTCAGTCTTGGTTGGAGCAGCAGTGAGGATGGCAGAATGCATGGGCCTACACCGTGATGGGGAAGCGTACGGATTGACGCCGCTCGAGACACATGTGCGAAGACTACTCTGGCAACAGCTCTGTTTCCTCGACGTTCGGACCTGCGAGGCTCAAGGACCCAAGCCAGCCATTAGAAGGGAAGACTACGACACGAGTCTACCTTTGAATTGCGAGGAAGAGGATCTCACAAACGCGATCGAGCCGCCCAGTCCTGCTGATAGGTGGACATCGGCCTTGCTGCCCCTGATGCGTTTCGAGATAAACGAGATGATGCGCAACATATGGATGGACCGACGCAGGCTCGAGACCCACAAGACCACCGTCACCAATGTTTTACAAAAGATTGGCAACTTCCGAAAGCGCCTGTTGGAAAAGTACGAAAGGTTTCTCGACGACCGTGTGCCAATACAACGATATGCAAAACTCGTGATGCACCTGCTCACGCACCGGCTCTATGCCATGATACTCCACCCGTACTACGCCAACACTTCGAACCCGATGCCTCCGCGGCTTAACAGTGTACTCATTTGGGGTGGTGTAGGGATCATCGAGATTTCGATACAGCTAGAGACTAACCCGGACTTTGCCCTCTGGTCCTGGTATTTGGGAGCATACCAACAATACCAGATTGCGCTCCTCCTGGCAACCGAGATTTATTACCGGCCCGCCAACAAGGAAGCTGACCGCATCTGGGCTTGTCTTGATCATGTCTTTGGTATGGAGAGAAACATGAGCCGAGATGAAAAGGGCTCCATGATATTGCATGAGATTGCGGAAAAAACCTCGGTCTACATGGGCATGCGCAAGATGCGTGCGCCTAGGAGTACTACCGAGGCAGTGCCAGACAAACAACCCATCAAGACTGAGGGTAGCGTATCTCCGTCAGCAGCTGTGCTTGCCGCTGCTGAGCCATACAACCCTCAAACAGTCCAGAATCAGAGCCATCAAACCCACCACCAGGAGAACGAACAGATACCAACCAGCCAGTCAAGCATGCAGTATTCGCCGCCATTATTCGCCCAAAACCCGTCACAGCAGAGGCACCACCATCAGCACTCCCCTGGCAGCTTCAAGGTAGAACCCGGAATTTCATCAGCCATAATGCCAACTGCACCAATCACAGGGACAGGAGGAACAAGAGGAGCGCCTATGCAGACAGGTTTACCTATGCATATGCCTCATGGTCCGCCACAACACGTAGTCTTTGCTGGCGTTTCCAACGGAGAGGTGCTCTGGAGCCTCCCGCCCCAGAATCCAGGCAGCCCGGAAGCCAGTAGCGACGGTGGCAGCGTTGTTGGGCATCCCCAGAGAAGTAGCCAAATTTCTGCACCGCCTGGCGGAGGAGCCATGGGTGGCATTGATTGGGTAAGCTCCATGGCCCGACTTATGTGTTCAATCAACTACGTCTAAGACTCCGATATTGCTGGTGTGGACATAGATATACTGACACTGGTAACCCTCAAGGCCGCATGTACAGATGCCATCAACGCAATCTTTCCTAGCGACCCTCAGACAGGCGAATTTTCCATGAACGTTTTTGTGGATCCTAATGTTGGGATGAAATGGAGCAACTGAGTACTGCCTATTACGAGTATCTCCCTTACTCCAGCCCGTTCGAGACGAAGTGGCTGAAAAGAATAACAAAGTTGTCTAATTTGAGTCGTGTATAATCTTGGCAGTATGCTCCTGCATCTTCCACCACGCACTTGTTGTTACATGAAAAGAGGCGTTTGTGTAGAGGCCGGCATCATTTCAAGTTGAGGTCTGGTCCTTTTTCTTGGCTTTGCTTTTCTTTTGCCTTCAGGAAGGACGTAAATTGAGCCTCTTGGACTTATTGGATGAACTTGACGAATGCATAGTATTATGGGACCAGGATTCATTGGTTACGGTTCGGAATGACGCCCAACGGTTAGGTTTTATGAAGTGATCGGGGGAGAATCACCAGGATAACGATATACCTTGCAAATATATGACGACGATGAATTTACGGTCACTGTTGTTGGGAGTAGGAGACGAAACGACATGGTGCATCAGGCTTAAAGATGAGCCGGTCTGATTGTCAACTTGAAAAGAATGATGAGCTCCACTCTTCACGGACATGACCCAGCTCTGTGCTGCTCATTTCTCATTAGTCTAGAGTATGAATCTGGGCAACTGGATTTGCTGGTGGCGCTTTGTACAAGTTGATGACAAGTTTTCATCATTTGGAGACCAAGGGCATGAAAATGTAGACTTATATTAGGTAGTTTAAGATGTGTTGTACTCAGGAAGTAAAAGAGAAAGTCGTCACGCATGATAACGGAGAGAAGGAAATCAAGAGATGACAAGTTTAATAAAAAAGAAAAAAAAAAAAAAAAAAACAGAGAAATGATACGCCTGACGCCCAAAAACAAGAAAACAACAATTGAATTTTTACTATTCCTTTCCATGTTTGATTTTCCTTCTCATATGTCCTCATGATCGAAAAAAAAGAAAACAAAATAAAGCTTGATTGCCGCTTTGCATTTACAAGCCATTGATATGTGTCAATCCAGAGAACCTCTAAATGGTGCTCTGGTTGTTTCCGACGTCCTGCATACTAATGTTGCTCCGGCTGGCTGTGTCGCCGCCGCGGGACATCAAGAGGCTTACACCTCCGGCGTCGGAGCTCGGCGTGGTCATGCGTCCACGTCTGCCGGAGCTCGACGACTTGGGAACGAGGACCTGGGCGGGATGAACGACAACTTCGTCGTCACCAACGCCATTGTCATCGCCCTTCTTGACAACGAGGGGGAAGAGCACGATGCGAACTGTGGCACCCTCGGCTTGGAGCTCCTCGTTGTAGTTTGGTGGATTGTTGGGGGACGATCGCTCGTTCATCATGGCCGCATTGAAAGTAACGGTGGCGGCCAAGTCGCCGTTGGCGTCATACTCGGGCTGTAGGGGTGGTAGCATTACGTACTCGGCGCGTTGGGTACGCATTTCGACAGACAAGTCGACGGCCTCCCGAACGACACGGCGAAGTTGTGACTGAATCTGGTCCTCCAGGTTGGAAGGCGGCGGAAGGATCATGGAGAGAGTCTGCAGTACGGCCTGTACCACAGCCTCGGTGTCCTGCTCCTTCTGGTCACGGAAGGCCGGGCGGCGTGACAGGAGGGTCAGAGTGATGGCGCGCCACTGACGGACGGCTTGGGGCGGGCCAACCTCGAGGAGCAGCTTCTCGAGGGATTTGAGCTTCTGACGCTGCTCCCGGTCCATACCGAAAAGGTAACGCGTAAAGACGAACTCCCATATCATAGACATTGTCATGGACATGAAGACGTCACGGCGCTTGACCCGGTCGCGCAGATAATGGTCGACATCGGAGCCATCAAGAAGGGCATTGTCGAGGCGGTCAATGATCTTTTCGTCATTGATTTCATTGGTGAGGCGACAGGCGCGCATGTCTGAGAATTTGGAAAAGCGCAGAACCCACTGTTGTACGTGGGAGCAAAGGGCCTGGCAGCGGTGGTCGAAGTAGTCAATGTCGCGCACAGTGAGGAAGTCGCCATTGGCGGGTCTGTTGGCCAGTTTCTGGCGTTGGAGTTCGCGCACACGCTCCTTGGTGGCCTCTAGTTCGGCACGCAGCCTGGATATTTCGGCGTCCTTGTCGGCCAGAAGGGCCTGTGTAGCACCGGCGCTGGCTCCGCTGACGCTTCGGGTCTGCTCCAACTCGCGTTTGGTGCTGTCATGTTGTGACTGGAGCTGGCGATAGCGGTCATCGTGCTGGACGGCAGTCTGGGAGATGGCGCTGTGGAGGCCTTCATTGACCTCGGTAAGGCGGGAGAGCTCTTGATTGAGGAACTCAACGGATCGCTTGAGAGCATCTATTTGATCGTCGCGGTCGGCGAGAAGGCTCGACGTCTTTTGCGAGAGCGATTGTTCTGCCTTAACCCGGGCCTCGTTCAGGGCGCGGTTTTCGGCTAGTAATTGATCGACTCTGCTCTCTAGTTCAAGTACTTGCATGCTCTGCCGCCGACGCATGCTATGGGGTCGGGTGGGGGAGCGCGGTGAGCCGATGCGGCCCTCGCCGTAGCCATCCTGTGAGAGAGGTAAAAAAAAAAAAAGGTCAGCACTTGATTGTCATTATCAAATATCAAAAAAATCAAATGAATGGACGGGGAAAAAAAAAAAAAAAAAAAACAAAAAAAAAACAACTTACGTAGACGTCGGTCATGTCCTTGGCGCGGACACGGCCTTCGTTGGCGACGGGAGTGGTGTCGTGAGTGGAGCTTTGGGCAGCACCATCGTGATGATGAGTATTTCTCGAGGCGGCAGCAGCAGCAGCGACACCGACACCGCCTACAACAGCTGCTACGGTTGCTGCCCCACTACTGTGCTGATCCTTGTCTTTTTGCTTGTCTTGAGCTTGGCCAATGACGCTGCTTCGTTGGCTCAGCGACCGTAGATCGCCGCTAACGCGCCTATCGGCCCGCCGAAGCGGGGGTGTGGCTGTGAATGAGCGGAGACTGTTGTTGCCTGGGCTGTCAGGCCTAAAGTTGAGTGGCTCTGGCGTGGCGCGCAGCCGTGTGGCGCTCATGTTGGATGCAGGCCGTGGCAGGCCTTGATCGTGACCGTAGCTCAACGATCTCTCCACCACGGGCGAGTAACCCGCCGAAGCCGGCATAATTGCTGGCGGAATTGCTGCCGACCCCAGCTCTTGATATGTGCTTCGCTTTTTGCTGCTGCCACTCAGCGTCTTCTTCTTGCTGGGATCTGGTGTCTGCGCCTGTGGCTCCGGCTCGCCGAGCTTGGGCGTGCTGGGGTTGAAGAGTGCGCGGCTGGTACGGCCCTCATCCGGCGGCGAAGACTCGGACTTGGTGCCCTTGTTGCTTGAAAAATCCTTGTTCGGCGTCTTCACCGTGTCATCGTTTCCGTCAGGCGGGCCCCCTCTTGGCGTCGGAGACGGGCTTAGCCGTGACCCATCACTCTCGGGCCAGTCGCGCAGGTGCACGCCGCTATCCCTCTGTGGGCCCATCTCAGAGCAACCCAGGCGCGGGCGCCGTCTGGTCACTTCGACTGGTGGTTCTCCTGCCGAGTACCCGCTGTCCCTGTTTACTTTGTCTAGAGACGTACGCCTGCCCGCCGTTAACACTTCCCCTTCGTCCTCCTCTTCCTGTACCGGCGGAAGCGTTCGCGAGGGTGATATTCCAGCATCGGAGCCTTGGTGTAAGTAGGGCGAGCCTGTGGCATCCTTATCAGAGTCCCATCCCAGAGGCGACCGTGGAGATGGCATACTAGTCTCCGGTCCTTCAATGGAATGCGCCTGCAGGCCAGAACCAAACTTTTCATCATCGTTTCCCGCTTGATGTGATTGAGCCACGACCGGTGCGTCGGTTGAAGAGGGCGGCGGTGAGAAAACCCGCCCCTCAAGACCCGCCGGTGTCGCTTTGGGCGTAGGATCAGCCGACGAGTCCTCTTTCTCTTGTGCCTGCTTCCAGTTTGTTCCGCGACCAAGGATCGGGCTTTCCTCCATCATTGGACTATCCACCAATTCCTTCCGTAGCGCAATGCCCCCGCCTCTTCCGTTCTCATCCGTTGATACGATGCTCTGCTCCGAAGTCCTGGGATCCGAGCCTGTGTCGATATTGAGTGCGTCCGTTCCCGGAGAATGTTTCAGTCGTCTCGCGTCTTCCTGTGCACCGACATCTGTGCCCCAAACGTCATGGGCGTCGGTATCGGCATCTTTTGGCTTGTCTAGGTGACCCGTATCCTCATTTCCATCATCTTTCACGACCCCGACGGCTTTCTGATCACTGATACCCAGCCCAATCCCCGATCCCTCCGCCGCTCCGACCTCATCCGTCTTGCTGTCAGGGACTTCCCAAAAATCCCCAGAGTCGAGATCGCCCCTCGAGCCCTCCACCAGCTTCCTGTCGGTACCCTCCCACAAGGATGGATCATCGAACAAGTCATCGCTCTGTTGCGTTCTCTTGTCGAGCGTCTTCTTCTTCTTCTTTGACTTTTTGCTCAAAGCTCCAACCTTGCTTGCCAAAGCCGCTGCACCCCCACCGACCACTGCACTGGCGACTGATGCTTTCACCACGTCATCTTTTGCGACGGGCTCTGCCGCAGGGAATTCTTCAACGTCGGGGGTTTGGGAACTGACGCCCTCCTTGTCGATCTGTGTCAGTGATTTGAGAGTCGACTCGCTCGCCACACTCTCGTGCTGTGACTTCGAATCTCCACCTTCGATGCCCACGGTGGACATGGAACGCGTGTACTTGTCTTCACTAATCCCCAGTGCTTGTGGGCTTGTCAAGGGGCTGTCTGTAGACTGAGTGAGAAGCCTCGGTACATGGCCATCCTTAAGAAACACGTCTGAACCCTCTCGTGTCATCAAGAACAATCCTGGCGGAGCCGAAGTTGGTATAGGCTGCTCGGCCTCATTGCCCTTGGGACCCAACAAGCTTGCAACTGCAGGATGAATCTCAAGATCCCCGGAAGACTCTGGCAAGGATTGTTCAATCGCACCGCCAGATTTTCTGTCAAAGTAGCCGTCCTTTGTCGCCTCGACTTGACTTGCAGGCACTATCTCCATCGACCTTGAAGCCTCTTCCAAGTTCTCCGTGGGGCCCTCTTCCGTCATTGTTTTCACAATAGATGTCTCGTTGTTAACCTCGCGAATGGGTTCTTCCATGTCTGTCAAAGGGATGGATGGCGCTTTCTTAGGCTTGGACTTTTTCGAAGACTCTTCTGCAGTTGACGTGGAGGGGGCGACTTCAGTAGTCTCTTCATTTGTGCTTTGGGCGATTATCGACGGATCATCAATTGATGTTTTGCTATCAGACCCCTCGGGCTGCTCATCGACGTTAGCATCTTGGGTCGAAGTGAGATGACCTGAGGCCAAATCTGAATCTATCACGTTCGCACCCTTTTTCTTCTTTGACTTTTTGCTCTTTTTAGTCACGACTTCCGGAAGCTCATCGGCCCCAGCAGGTTCGGCAGCTTTGGGGTCCTGCTCCCCTGATACAACTTGCTCGGGAATAGGCTCCGAGGAGACAGTTTGCTGCGGGGCGACTTCCTGCAAGTCAATACTCGGTCCGCTGGTGTCTGGCAGAAGGCTGCCCTCATCTTTTCCCAGGAGAGAGGCTTCAATGGGCTTGTCCGTCTCCATTTTTTCCTCTTTTGACTTGGTTTCAGACTGTACCGCGCTAGGGTTTGGCGATGTCAATGGTGGCGATGAGTCCATCGAATCCTCGAGATGTGCGGCAGGCGCAGTACTCTCTGAGACTACCTCAACGGTAGGCTGATTCTGTCCCTTCTTCTTCTTCTTGTCTTTCTTGGACTTCTTAGCTGGCAAAGCCACCTCATCAAGTTCCTGAGTTTGTGTGTCGACACTGGGCTCCGTCATAGGTGGCTCGGCTGATGTTTGCTCCGTCACCTCGGGCGCAGATGCAAGGTCGACAGGTCCAGCATCGATGGCGGCTGCCGGGGAAGTATCATCCGCAGTCGGTGCTGGCTCTGGTTCTGGCTCCGAGAGAGATTTTTTCTGGTCTTGCGTGGGTTCTCCCAAGTCAGGTTTAGGGTCGGCCGACTCTGCTGGCTGTGTCTCTCCTTGAGATTCAGCAGGAGTAGCTTCAGCCGCGGCGAGATCATTCCCATCCGTGACACTGACAGGCTGGGCGTCCTCCAAAGGTGAGTTTGTAGAAGTTGTTGGGGTCACTACCACCTCCGAGTCAAGGATGGCGTTGCCTTTCTTTTTCTTCTTGTCCTTCTTCGATTTCTTAGATGTGACGTCCCATATATCAGTCTCATCGACCTCGAGGTTCTTTTGCTGCTCGGGATCAGGATCAACCCCGGGGGTTGGAGAGACGATGGGATTCCCTTCCACAAGGACTGGGTTGACATCTGGCTTAGCTGCAGCGATATCAGTAACGGTAGAAGGCTCTACCTGAGGCTCAGGGACCTTGCTGTTCTTCTTTTTCTTATCCTTCTTGGACTTTTTGCTAGATATACCCCAGTCTTCAACCTCCGCCTCAGGTTGTGCCTTTTCTTTCGCGTCTTCGTTTCCCATGAACTCGGTATTCTCATTAGGTGTGGATGTGATATTTTCGTGTGTCGCAGGATCTGGCTTGTTGTCGGGCACAGCATTGGGGTTGAAATAATCAGCCTTAGACTCTGTCTTGGCATCTTTGTCCTTGTTTGCTTCGGCTTCTTGATCAGGAATGGCATTTTCGGCACTGTTTTGGCCAACAGGAAATCCCACATCATCTGACGACGGGTTGACGCTTGGTTCTGTATCTGCTGCAGGAGAAGGTTCCGCTATAGTCTCAGGAACGGATGCCTTGGCGTTCTTCTTCTTCTTTTTATCTTTCTTGGACTTCTTGCCAATGACTTCCGGAAGCTCCTCTTCTTGTGTGACAGCCATCTCGGTAGCCAACGGAGTCTCCGCGGTGGCTTCGAGTTCTGTCGGCTTCTCCTCAACCTCCCTAGGAGCGGATGTGCTTGTGGTCTCACCACTATCATCTGGGATCAAGGTGTCGGTGGGTTGAATATCTGTTACGAGTTCTGAAGAGGGCTCGTCGGGCTTTTCTGAGGTCAGTTCGCGTGCAGTCAAAACGTCATCAGTAGGGGTTGCAGGAAGTTCAGGCCCAGCCTCCAAGTCCGCAAGCTTCGCATCTTTACGCTTCTTGTCTTTTTTCGACTTCTTCTTCGAGACCTGGGACTCTTCAGGAGGAGAGCCAGAAGACATCAAGGCTGTAGCAGCTGAGCCGAGCGTGGCGCCTATACCTGCTGCTGCTAGCGCTCCTTTCAGACCGTCGCTTGTACCGGAGCTCTCAATAGCATCGCTTGCCACTGCAGGCTCTTTCTCTACGGTCTTGTCGACAGATTCCTCGCGTGTCGAAGGCTCGATAGTTGATTGCTCTTGTTCGGTTTGGCCCTCTTGGTGTTGTTGCGGTGTTTCTGAGGTCAACACCGGATCTGCGACGTTCTGGGACAAAGCATCGTTCTGGCTGCTTTCTAGCGAACCACTCGTAGCCGTGACTTGATCCAAGTCCTTGGGTTCGGAGACGTTCAGAGATGCGCTCTGAGCCAGTTCATCTCGCTTGGATTTTCGCCTCTCTTTTTTGGACTTCTTTGTAGGTTCTGACTCCTTGTCGGCCGCAGGTTCCGAGTTGGCGACAGGTTCTGGGTTGTCCACAGGTTCCGTGTTGGGGACAGGCTCCGTGTTGGGGACAGGCTCCGGGTTGGCGACAGGTTCTGGGTTGCCCACAGGTTCCGGGGTGGCCTCTGCCCCATCCTTTGCATTTATAACTTGACTGATGCTCTGGCCAGCATCTGACAATGGAGACGGCACAGGCTGTTTCTCTGGAGTCCCCTCAGAAACTGCTAGCAAGCCCTTTTTCTTCTTGTCTTTCTTGGACTTCTTTTTGGGTTCTTTTTCTGAGGTCTCAGCAGCTGTTTCTGCAGACACAGCCTTAACCACTTTGGAGGAATCGGCTGCTTGTGCCATCTTGGGTTCTGCGGGCGCTTCTGGGGGCACAGCTTCAGCTGCTTGGGGAACATCAGTCTCCTGTGCCGAGATGGGTTCTGCGGGTGCTTCTGGGGGCACAGCTTCAGCTGCTTGGGGAACATCAGTCTCCTGTGCCGAGATGGGTTCTGCGGGTGCTTCTGGGGGCACAGCTTCAGCTGCTTGGGGAACATCAGTCTCCTGTGCCGAGATGGGTTCTGCGGGTGCTTCTGGGGGCACAGTTTCACCCATTTGGAAGGAATCGGCTGCTTGTGCCATGGTGGGTACTGCGGGTACTGCTGGGGGCGCGAGTCCAGCCACTAGGGAATGATCAGTTTCTTGTGCCAAGCTGGGTTCGGGAACCGGCTCGGAAGTAGCAGCATCCTTTTCAGCCTCCTCCTTCTGTTCCTTGGCGGCCTGCTTTTTCTTCTTCTTGTCTTTCTTGGACTTTTTACCAACAACGACCTCGGGTTCTTCAGATGCCTTGGCGTCCGGCTGGGTGGTCTCTTGCGAGTCTGGCACGGGACTTCCTGAACTGTCTCCCACAGCCGGTTGAATGGCGGGTTCGACCGTAGGAGGCTCGTTGGGCGGCACGGCAGAGGCTGGTTCGTTTTTGTCAGGCAGTGCGGTTTCATTGGTCGAAACAGTATCTTCAGGAATCGTGTTGACTTGTGCTTCAGGAGTGGTTGAGCCGACTGATTCTGGCTCAACAACAGGGGAAAGACCGGTATCTTTTTTGACCGAAGTGTCATTTGAACCCACTATCTGGCTCGAGGGCTCCTGTATAGGTTCTTCCCATGCTACTGCTTTGTTTTTCTTGCCCTTTTTGACCTTCTTTGCAGGCGCAAAGTCCTCTGGTGTTGCCTCTTGGGCTCCAGAAGCGGCAGCGGAATCAACAATTTCCGGCTCGGTGGCGACTGGGACATCCGCGGCTTCTTCCAGAGCTTTTTCTTCAGTTGGTTGATGGTCCTCCGGTAGGCTTGGCTGCGATTCCTGTGCTTGGGTTTGCGACTGCGATTCCGGATCAAGTTCCGAAGCCTCGGCTTGTTTCTTTTGTTTCTTGCTCTTTTTTGACTTCTTCGTGACAGCCTTTTCTGGCAATTCATCTGCAGGGGTGTCTGCAAAACTGCCCAAGTCGAGCTCCTTCGAAATGGTTTTGTTAAAGTCACCATCTGTAGGAAGTGGAGAAACAGCATCGGGGTTCTCGCTAGAAACAGGGTCCTTGTCCGTGCGTTCGGGAGCATCTTGTGCGGTCGAGGTCTCTACATCGTCTTTTGCGTCTGGGAGCGAATCGGCAGGTTCCATAACTTGATCGCTTGCTGGCGTGGAGTCTGGAGCGGACTCTGTAGGCACCTCGGCAACCTTGGTCGAAGAGTCATCCGTTGTCGAAGGTTCGGGCTCTAGAGCCGGGAGACTCTCAGATGGTTCAGCTTGCGATATAGCCACATCTTTCCCGTCATCGGCGACAGCAGACTTTTTCTTCTTCTTGTCCTTTTTGGACTTCTTCACAGGAGTATCAGCAGGCTCCTCTTTGGGTGGTTCAACGAGTGTGGGCGCGTCAACCGGGGCTGAATCGCTTGGTTGCGACTGATCCAAAGTAGCCTCTATTTTGGCGGTTTCTGCAACCCCAGAATCATCTTTCTCGACTGACGGGACAACTTGTTCGTCGCTTGCAACTGGCAGGGCT
This sequence comes from Pyricularia pennisetigena, assembly GCF_004337985.1. Lineage (NCBI taxonomy): Eukaryota > Fungi > Ascomycota > Sordariomycetes > Magnaporthales > Pyriculariaceae > Pyricularia > Pyricularia pennisetigena. The sequence continues at coordinate 4,110,197 of NC_043741.1, forward strand.
TGCTCATCTGATTCCTTTCCCTTTTTATTCTTCTTGTCTTTCTTGGACTTTTTAGTGGTCGCCGGAAGCTGCTCCTCCGCCACGACAACATCCACTGTGTTCTCAGGGACTTGACTTTCCTCCTGCACAGGCAAGTCTTTGCTCTTGTCGGTTGAGATCTCCGCCGAATCTGATTCGTGGGCCTTGCTGTCACCCTCAATCAAGGATTTGACGTTTGGCTCGATCGATAGGGTTTCGGTGTTGGCACTAGGGTCTTGAGGTGCTTTTGCAGAGTCTGTGCCGACGAGCACTTCCGGTTCCGGCGCTGTCAATGTATGAGTAAAGGACTCTGAAGTAACTGGCGGCTTCTCGGCATTGTGTGGTTCCGCTATTGCGTCCGCCGAGACATCCGCTATAAGTTCCTCGGGCTTTTTATTCTCGGAAAGCTCGTCCGAGAGAATAATATCCTTCTTTTTACTCTTTTTTGACTTCTTGGTCGAGGAAACGTGTGCATCAGTGTTGTCATTCGTATCCAACGTGACGACTTCCGGCTCAATGACGAGGGGTGCAGAATCCTGTACCAGGCTGACTGGGACAGATGTGTCGTTTTCCGTCGCAGGTTCCACCGTCGCAGGTTCCACCGTCTGCTTCTTGCCCTTCTTTCCTTTCTTGCCTTTCTTGACAGGGGTGGCCGACTCGTCTTGAGGCTCAACCATAGTTTCTGGTTGCTCTTGCGCAGATGGCGTCAACTGAGGGTTTTGGTCTTGTTCCGGTCCAGGCTTCTCTAGTTCGCCTGCAGTTGCATTAGACGAGCTGCTGCCATCATTTGTGACTGGGGTTTCGCTTTCAGCCGTCTTTGAGACCTGGCCCTGATCAGATGTTGGCTGATGCGAGGTATCCACAGATGGTGCTTCAGCTTCTGCCGTGTTTTTGACTTCCTCATAAGTCACACCATCTTGGCTGTCAAGCGAGCCCGGTGACCTCTTGTCATCGATGGGTGGTGATACATCTGCCTGGTCTGCTAAAATGGTCGATACCTCGGTGGACTGGGCGGGCTCCGACTTTCCGTCCTTGTCGAGCCCCTTCTCAACCGTGCCTTGGTCATCTGCGGCATCTGAAATGCTGCTATGTGCTGGCGGAAGTTCAGCCTCTTGGGATGGCTCAATCGCAGCAGCTGGTCCATCTTGAGAACCTTCCTTCTGCTCCTTGTTCTGCGAGGGTACTTCTGAGACCCCTGCATCAGGATTTTCGTTCAAGTCAGGTTGGGCAGAGGCTTTCTTTTTCTTGCCCTTCTTGCCCTTTTTGTTAGCTGACGACGAAGCCGGAGCAGATGACAAGTCCTCCTCTTGAGGGGTTGCGTCAGTTTCCGGGAGAGTGGTCGGGGGTTCTGAGGTTTCAGCAGGTATTTGAGCATCCTGAGGGGGTGCGGGGGGCTCAGCCGGCGGAACCTGATCGTCCAATGACAGTCCTTTCTTTTTCTTCTTGTCTTTCTTGGACTTTTTCTCTGTTGAAGCCAGCGGCGATGGGGATTCCTCCTGGAGATCAGCACTGAATTCCGATGGTATTGTTGGCTCGACTCCATGCACATCTACGGGCGGGATGGTGGCGCTAGTGCTCTCGATGGGGTGGTCCGCCGGTGCATCCTCACCGGGCAAATCCCGGTTTGCCGATTTGTTCTTTTTCTTGTCCTTTTTGGACTTGCTCGCAGAAGGTCCCGGGATCGAGATTTCCTCGCCAGCCTGACCCTCAGTGGCAGCAACCTCCCCTGCCCCGGCATCAACAACCTCTGTTGAGGTCGTATCTGTGCTTGGCTCAGTCGTGGGATCAATGGCATGTGACTTGCCATTGTCGGCGTCGTCCGCTGCTAATTCTATGACCGGCTCTGCGACCGGCTCCTCTCTCATCGGTGATGGCTCGCGGGTGGCCTGCTTCTTCTTGCTGCCCTTCTTCCCCTTCTTCTTTCCTGATCGTGTCTCTTGCTCCTGACCCATTGACTCTTCTGGCTGTGCAGCAGGCTCGCTAGAGGTCTCGACAGGTTGTGATGGCGGAACCGAGATAGCATCTTCCGCGGCCGCGCCCATAAGGCCAAATCCATCCTCGGCATCGCGTCTTTCTTGCGACCCGAGCTCATCGGCTGCAGGGGTCGCACCATCGTGGAGGTGGGCATCGACAGCTTCATCCGAGACAGGGATCGGCGCCGAGGCGGCCAGTGGATCTTGAGGTGGTGAAGTAGCGGTGTCGATGTTGTTGTCCGGTGTGGCATCCACTGATTTGCTCTGTGCATCGGGCCCAGAAGCAACATCCCCAGACTCTCCACTAGGCTCCACAGTTTGTTGGCCCGCAGTGTCGGGTTCAGCAGTGGTGTCGGTGAGTCTTGGTTCACCGCTTATACCACCCTGCAACGGCCCGAGGTCCCGCATCCTGTCGTTTTCGTCTGCGGGTTGCGAGACCCCTGTGGATCCTGGCCCATCCTGCATCAAAGCAGTTGCCATGCTTGCCGCAATCGCGAGAGGGACAGCCCCTGTCTTGATGATATTGGATGAATCCGGAGGCGCTTCACTGTCCAGCGCCAGCGGCTGTGGTGAACCAGCGTCCTTTGAGCCTTCACCAGTGTGTATTGTGGGTAATGGCTCTGTTTTTGGCTCGACCTTATCCTCATGCGTCTCCTGCTTTTCGAGCGAATCGGTGCCTTGTTGAGATGGTACTTCCTCTGGTTCTGCCGCCGCACCCTTTTTGCCCTTCTTTTTCTTCTTCTTTCCTTTGGCAGTTGTCTCGGGTTGGTCTGTGGTGATAGGCTCTGCTTTGAGGTCATTATCGCGAATCCGACTTTGTTCGGTGTCTTCTGTTTGTAAGGTCTCCGACAGAGGCTTCTGCGAGGTGACGGTTGGCTCCGTAATTGAAAGATCCTCCTGTTTCTGCTCAGGGACATCGGGATTCAGAATGATAGTGTCTGTATTTTGGGTTTCCTTGTCCTCAATGTCTGTCAAGACAGGCTCGGTCTCAAGTGCAATTCCTGATTCTGCAATTTCCTCCTGCGGAGAAGTCGATGCGAGTTGAGAGGCATCAGCGGAGTCGGCGACGGGTGAGGGCATGTCTGGCGACGTCTTCTCTGTCAGATCTGACGATTGTAAGCTCTCGGTCGGAGCGCTTCCTTCAGAAGGTTTCTCCTCAGGTATGGGCGAGTCGGTTGCATCTGGCATGGATGCTTTCTTGCCTTTGGACTTTTTGGCCTTCTTTCCCTTCTTTGTAGGCGTCTCGCTGAGTTCCTCAGGTTGCGACAAACCATCACCAGTGACTCCACTCGCCTCACCCTTGGTGATTTCTGTCTTGTCATCCTTCAAGTCCAAGGCCTTGATACCACTGCTGAGCTCTTCAATCTCGGGACTATCTGCATGGCTCATCAACGCGGCGGTGATGGCCCCCATGCCCACGGCGCCAAACAGTGCCGAACTTCCATGGACACCTTCTTTAGTCGGAGATTGAGGCGAACCCAGAGGATTTTCCAGTTGCCTATCGAATCCGTCGTTAACCGATATGCCCAAACCGTGGGTCTCTGTCACAGGGCTCTGGACCGACGATGGATTGAACTGGGAGGCCGCATCCTCGAAGACATCGCTCGTCTCTGTGTCGCTCAATACTAGGCCATCTGAAGGTTTGATGCCCTGCTCTGCTTTGGGAGTAACCTCCCCAGATTCGAGAAGGTCGCTTGGATGATAGGCTGGGACAACCCCAGTGTTAATCTGGAGCGGACTATCCAATGTGGCGCCAAGGGGGTTGTATCCTGCATATGCACTCTCGGCCCAAGATTGATCCTTTGGTCCAGCTGCATCTCCTGAAGTTGATGGCCTGCTCTCAGGCAGCCCGGGGAGTTGCAAGTCATTTTCAACCGCGGAACCAGACCGCACATGCTCGGGCAGATACAGAGGCTTGATTTCCCTAGTGGTGTCCCAAGACATTGGTCGCAATACCCGCCTTGACGCGCTGCTGGGTTCCAAAATGGTAGGCTGCGGTTGCGTGGGCGGAGTCTTGGTGAAAATACTAGGTGATGACGGTCCCGACCGCAAGCGGAACTGTATCGGAACTGCAGTGGAGCTTGGAGACTTGACCGGGGTCTCAAGCTGGCTGCGACGGCGCGAGGCCCATTTTTCCCGGAGCATTTTCCGCTCTTGCTCGGGAGGTGTCTCGGGACGACTGACTGGCAGGGCAGGCAGATCTTCCTCGCTGGGGAGCTCTGTTGTCGGAGAGGATGGTGCGCTGGGAGGCAGCGGTAGTAGGTCTCCGAATTGAGGATCGATAGCAGGCTTGATGACCCGCTCAATTATTTCGGGATCAAAGCTGCCCTGGTCCTGGGATGGTGAGCTCGTAGACCTGGAGGGACTGGAATCTTGCTTGGTCTTGGAGGTGGCATTCGAACGCGAGGCGTGGCTGGCAATCGCAGCCGCAGCCCCCGCCAGGCCGACACCAGCGCCAATGGTGCCGGCATTAGCTAAAAAAGAATGCCTCTTGTCCTTGCCCTCGTTTTGCGTCCCTTTGTTGTCAGAAGTGTTTGACGAGCGGTTCCAGAAGCTGAAGAAACCCCCGCTCGAACGTTTCTCCTCTTTGTCTGCAGCCTTCTGGTCAGAATTGGCTGGAACTGACACAACAGTCTTGACATCTTCAGCGTCATCAACCCAGCCTCCATTGTCCGCCGGATTTCCTTCCTGATTTGCTTCGAAGAACTCCAAATTGTCGTCTGTATCAGCAGGGTCATCCAAACCTTTCATACCGTGGTTGTCTGTGCCTGTGCCACTCGGCGAGGCTTCTGATGGAGCAGTAATTTCCTTGGGAGAATCGAGAGTTGAAGCCCCTTTCTTGGACTTCTTCTTGGACTTCTTGGATGCACCCGAGTCAGTTTCGAGTGCCTGGTTATCATCTTCAACTACAGTGTTGTCATCTCCATCTTTGGCACCATCGGCGTTTTCTCGGGCTGCTAGAGACTTGTCTTGGCTCGCACTGACGCCCTGGGCATCGTCATTGCCTGCAGCAGCCTTCTTGTTCTTCTTTCCCTTTTTCGTAGTAGCTGGTGCGGTCCAGTCAGCTTCGGGTTCTGCCTCTGGTTGATCCTTGGGGTTGATTTCAAAGGCAGGAGCCGACTCCCACGCTGGTGTTTCCTCTTCCCAAGCCCAAGAGTCGTCTTTCTTGCCCTTCTTCAACTCCTTTGTCGACGCAGGTGTGGCCCAATTTTCTTCGAAAGCTTCTGGCTGTGACGTGTCTTGCTCAGCAGTGGTCGGTGTCAATGGTTCTGCAGTGGCAGTGCTGTTGTCCTGCGCCGACTTTTTGCCCTTCTTTCCCTTCTTCTTGGATGTTTCTGCTGAAAGACCGCTCAAACCAGCTTCTACAGCGGGGGCCTCCACTTCGGTTTCAATAGCGGAATCTTCGGGCTGGAGATTGCCCTCGGGCTTATCCGCCTCAGTTCCTACGATCAAAGGGTCTTGTCCAGAAGGCGTGGGAGTCTCTTGGGCAACCATTTCCGGATGCGATGGCTCGACATTGGTCATCTCATATTCCCCTGGGGCAGACGTAGACTTGTTCTTTTTCTTTTTCTTGTTTTTCTTGCCTGGTAATGTCGTAGCCAAGTCATCCTGAACAATCTGGAGAGTGCCGGATTCAGGTAAAGAGGTCTCCTTGATCTCCCCACCCGGGCCATCAGTAGCCGTTGCGAGCGTGCCGGTCGGCTCATTATCCGCGAACGAGTCAACCTGTTTGAGCTCTGGGGTCGTCGATGAGACCACTCCATCAGTCGCGCCAACTTCAGCTGCAGGTTTGATGGCTTCTTTTGACGCCTGCGCTGCCTCTTCCACGGCGATAGTCCCAGAATCGGTCACTGGAGAGGGCTCTGCTTCAAGTACCGCAGCAGACTTTTTGCTCTTTTTGCCCTTTTTCTTTGATGTTATCGCAGGCATGGCCCATTCGTCAGGAAGAGCTTCTGTGATAGTTTCCGTGATAACTACAGGATCTGGCTCCTTGGTATCACCTGGAACTGCCTCTTTGAGCTCACCAGAACTGATTTCCTTGGATTCACTTGAAGTGATCTCCTCGGGCTCACTGGAAGCAATCTTTTTGGTATCACTAGGAGTGGTGACGATCTCATCGACAGGGGCCGCAGACACTTCTTCCGTAGGTATAGCCGCTTCGACAGGTATGGATGGTTGAGGTTCCTCAGCAGCCATGGCGTTCTTCTTCCCCTTCTTCTTTTTCTTCTTAGAAGATGGCCCCATCTCGGCGCCTTGGTCAAAAACCGCTGCAGAAGAAGTGTCAGGAAGGGCATCATGTTCGTTTGCAATTCCCTCGCCGCCAGCCACAGCAGTTGCCTCTGTAGAATCCGGCGATCTTTCATCGGCAATGTCCTTGGGGGCATCAGTACCAGCACCCTTTGCTGCATTATCGACAGTATTGACATCCGAATTGAGAGCGTGAACGACGTCCTTTGGTTGCGTTTCAGGGGCTAGCTCTGAAGCCTTCTCGAGACCCTCCATCGGCATCTCCGATGTAGCTTCCTTAGGGGCTGCGTCCAAGACTTTGTCATGTGTTTCCGTTGGCGTCTCCGACGTAGCTTCCTTAGGGGCTATGTCCGAGACCTTGTCGGGTGCTTCCGTTGACGTCTCCGGCATGGCTTCCTTGGAAGCCTCCTGGTTGATTTCCAGAGGTGCCTCTGAAACAATTTCTTTGGGGGCGTCTTCAGCCAGGACGATTGGAATCGCAGCACTGGCACCTACAGCTTCCACCACCGCCGCCTTTTTAGACTTCTTTTTCTTCTTTTTCCCAGTTGATACTGCCATGTCATCCTCGACGACTGGCACCGAGTCATCGAGCGGCGGTTCCACGATCAGGTCCTGTGGAACAGAGCTTTCCTCTCCGATGGCATTAGCGACGTCGGCCATGTCGCGTGATACATCATTGCTTTCGTCTTGCGTGGGTTCGACGAAGGGGTCAGCGGCAGCTTCAATTTCGGCCCCCTTTTTGCCCTTCTTCTTTTTCTTTTTAGAGGAGGGTGCATCGAATGTATCCTCGACTGCTGGAGTGCTGGCATAAGATGACATCGGAGGTTCCGCCTCCTGGGCAGGCGTGGCATAGTCGGAGGTAGGGACGCTATCTTCAATCAAGTTACGCGGGACCGATTCCTGGACTGGAAAAGGGTCCTCTGCAATGATGCTCGGGATTTCGCCACCGTAGCTCGGCCTGATTTCATCGGCTCTGTATTCAGTTTGATCACGCGAGCCAAGCTGTCCTTCATCAACAGTCTCTTTCGGGATGTCAGCGACAACTTCTGGCGAAATATCGACTGGATCCCTGGAAGGCTCTTCAACGATGTGCCATGCAGAAGCAGCTTGCGCCGCCTTTTTGGCCTTCTTTTTCTTCTTTCCTGAGGGTGCTGCAGGCTCTTCCTCGGCGTTGAAATCGCCTTGTGCAGGCGTATCGGCGTTCTCAACCAATGTGGATTCGCCCTCTACCAAGGTAGGCGGCAGTGGCTTCTGTTCGGCTTCAACCAGAGGGGTCTCTCTTTCGAGAACAAGAGACTCGTCGGGATTCTTGTTCTGGGCTTCCTTCAACTTTCGTCGCTCCTTCTTGCTGAGTTTGCGTGGGGTCTCTTCCTCCTCCTGTACATCCTTGAAGGTTTCAGTGGCATCAGGGACAGGATCGGAGCGTGGGATCTCGATGACGGTGCTCGGCCCAGACGATGACCGAGGTACGACTGGGTTGGCAAAGTTTGGGTCAAGGTCCGGGACCACCTCGGGAAATGAGTTCTTGTACGTTTCTTCCAAAGGTTCACTGCTGCCCGGAGGTGAGTCTCGTCTCCTATACACAGGGTCATCAATGACAATATTGGGATCGAAGCCGCTATCTTGCAAGCCTGCTGCCAAGGTGGCTGCGAAGTCCAAGTCATCCGCAAATGCACCTTGGGTTTGAGATGTGCTGGGGCTGGCGGGTTTTGGTCCAGGAGACGGCGGTTCATCGTCCCAGACCTGTTGTTTTCCCTTGCCCTTCCGTGATCTTCTCGATGTCGTCTCATCACGATCTGCCGAGGCTTCACTGCTTTCAAAAGCTCCAGGCATGGCACGTTCCTGCCTATCATCTTCTTCTGACGCAGGAGTCGTTTTTGATGCATCCTCAGCAGCTGCAGCTATAGCGGTGGCGGCACCTGCTCCTGCAATTCCGGCAAGAACGCTACCCCAGGCACTGCCCTTCGTCTTCTTCTTTTTCTTGCCGGATGACGACTCGGAAACCTCGGGTTTCCTGTCGATGGGTTTATCCTCGTCTGACAGAGCTGACTTCTCGCGCGGCTCGACATTAATTATCTCACCACGGGGGCCTATAATCACATCAGATGCTGACTTCAGCTCTTCGGTCGATACGTTCTCAGGTGCGACCGGAGGTGCTCTAGGCTGCTGTTCTTCCGGCGAAGGAGAGGGAATCGGTGAGACGGCCGGAGTCGGTCGAACTAGGTTGAGCATTGGTCGCTCGCGCTCAGCAGAAGGATCCCTGGACTTGAAAACCGGCAAGGTGGACGGATCTCCAAGATGCGCGCCGCGGGGGAGGCGGTATTGTTCCAAATCTTTGGGTTCGATGATGTTGTCGATACGTACATCGGCATTCGGAGCCTCGAATTTGCCTTTCTCGTGACGATGCATTTCGGGCGGCGTGACAATGCGGATTATCGGGTCTTCGTCATGCCCATCCACCGGCGAGTTATCAGGAGATGCACTCCGAGAGCGGATTTGATCCTCTGCTATCTTACGCGCCAGCACACTCTGGCGATAGTGCCGGTCTGCTTCCTCTTGGACTGCATCTCTCTCTTCCGAACGCGACCGTTTCGGCTGGGGCTCCGACCTGCGCATGCCTTTGCCTCTATGCCCATGTCGTGCAAGAACGGCGGCGGCAGCTGCAATTGCCGCCTCAGGAAGAGGATCTGTTGAGTGTTCTGCAGCTTCACGGGCATCCTTGTTGTCAAGCTCCTTCGCATCGTGACCCTCTCTGTCGAAAGAATCCCAGCGGCTGAGTCGCTCGCTGGGTGCATCGGCAGGAGGTCCTCTAGGCTGATCATGGACAATTGCATCAAACTTGGAAAAGTCTGGCTCCCGCTCAACCGTAGTAATCATGGGAGTAAGAGGGCGATTGGGAATTTGGCTCATTGGGGCAGGAAAATCATCATCCGCTGCCCTAGAGTCCAGGGGTTCCATGGGTGATTTCGAGGAGGATGCAACTGCGGATCCAAAGGACCTGGAGCTACGCTTTGACGTCTTAGGCTCATCACCGTCGTACCTGTCTTTGTCAGGAGGCTTTGACGAAGCATGTGCTTCATCGCCTTGCTCTACAACAACAGATCGACGCTTTTTGTCGCGACGTTTGCGCTCGCGATCTTGATCTCGGTCACGAGCTGGCGGCTCTGGCTGAGCGTCCTTGTTGGTCTGTTCACGCAGACTTGCCTCGAGTCGTCGAATCTTTTCCTCGAGTTCAGCTTGTCGGCGCCTGCTATCATCCACTGGCACAGCAGGCTCATCTTTGGAGCGATGTCCACTATGAGCAGCGTCTTGACCACGAGTTTCCTCATCAGCTCGCGTGATCTTCTCGCTGCGAGTGCATTTCGGTCGTGCATCTACATCCCTGTATTCGTCACTCTCACGGCGGTCCGCTCGCTTCTCATCCTGATCCGGAACCTGGTCGGCTCGTGTGGTTTTCTCACTGCGAGTCCGTTTTGGTCGTGAATCTACCTCTCTGGGCTTGTCATGTTCACGATGGTCATCGCGCTTCTCCCTGTAATCGGAAGCGACTTTCGCGGCCGCTCCAAGGCCGACAACACCTGCCAGTCCAGCGAGAGCGACATTGGCAAAAGATGAGTCGGAATTGCGTTTGCGAAGCTCGCGCTCTGCTCGAGGTTCAGATCTTGCGTAATCCTGTGCATCATAGACACGTGATGAAATCGGCACTATTGGTTTTGGTGCTTGGATAGGCACAGGATCTGGGCGAGGGTCGCTGGATGACTGAGCCCTCGTTATGTCAAATCTGTCGGGATCGGAAGTTGGAACAGGATACACCTCACGAAGGGGACGAGCTTCAAACGAGGCACTCTCGACCGAAGGTACTGGTCTATCCTGTCTTGGCTCGGATTCTCTGTTTTGCTTCTGGACTGGATCGTCAAATCCGCAGGGGGTATTGATAAGGCCGCGCAGTGAATTCATAGGACCAAACATTTGAGGATCCACGACATGACTTTTCCGCGCGTCTGCAGGCATAGGTCTGCTCTCCGTGGGTCTCTGGGCAGGGGGAGGCGGCCTAGACACGGGAAAACTCATGATGGAAGCTCCGTAAGCTAGTCCGGGGTCTACATCCTCACTGGAGTATTCATCCTCCGATGAGGTTTCCCAGTCAGACTCGTCGCCAGAGTCACTGTGCTGCTGTGGCCTCGATGAGCCGATGCCCCGATCACGTTTGTCCGAGGATTTGGAACGTCGGTAACCCGCAACAGCAGTGGCTGCGGCAGCTCCAGCCGTCAACCCCGATATGCCCCTGCGACTACCGTTCCGGGACATGTCTTCACGATTCCCATCACGGGCCATCTTTGCGAGTTGACGCCCGATTTCCTGTATTTCCTCGTCCGTCTTGTCGCGATGGGGCGCCGCTGCCCTTGGGTGGTCCCGTGGCGGCGAGCCATATCGCTGATGCTGATGTTCCTGCCGTCGCGACTGTGAGAACTGATCTTGTGTTTGGCTATATTGTGTGGGTTGTGCATGCGTTCGCCCTGCCGCGGCGGCTTCGCGTCGCTCCTTGTCAACATAACCCCGACCGTATGCAAGCGCCTCTTCGAGAGATGAGGAGCTCGAGTTGCCAAAGCCCAGCAATCGCTTCTTCTTTTTGCGATACTTTCTGCGGCGTGCAGCTGGGTCGGGAGAGGTAAAGAAGGAGAGGATGCCCGCGGCGCGCGACTTGGGCGCTGAAATGTTTAGGAGAGATTCGGAGGTGGAGGAGGAGGATAGCATGGAGCTCGAGTCGGCATTATCGCGTTCATGCGTCTGAGGCATGGACCCGGTTGGGATGTACTGAGGGGCAGCAGGCGGTGCTGCGTCGTGGGAATGTTGGTAGGAGTTGCCATGACCATATCCATGCTCATGGTCGCGTTCGTGTCTCTCCCGCCGCCTGCGCCGGGAGCTCTCGGGGCTCCCGCGCCGATAATATTCGCTCATCGCCCTGAAATATGGATGGCGACGAGATGTGTGCTCTTTTCTGTTAGCACCATTTGCAGCGGAAACATTTGCTCACTGCAGTTGTGGTGTTGTGGTGCAAGTGCTGTGAAGCAGCTGAAGCTTCCACATTACAGAAAAAAAAGAATGGTATGTTTTTGTTTACGACAAGGATTGGCAGCTTACCCGCTGTCAGCCTCGAGCTTGATCAGATGGCATGGCGGTCTGAACGACTTTGGCTGGGCGGGTATCAGGGCTCCCCTAGCCGAGCGGGGAGGGACGCCGCTGGGGCGACCGGACAAGGGTCTGGCTGGCTCAACTGGCGTGTACTGCCAAGCTGCACAACAAGCTACTGTACAGTATTGTACAATACATTAATTACAGTACCAAATATAGGGGGGCTGGGGATTTGCGGATCCCGTTGACTACCCGCCCGCTCGCAGGTGCCGACCCAACTACAACTTGTGATTTCAATGTTGCATCTGCAAATCAATGATTGAATTCTTGATTTCGGCCAATCAAGCGGTTTTTTTACCTCAATGTCTTTCATTCCATGAATGCGCAGCTTTGTTGTACTGTATGATCTCGCCCATACAATTCGGTCTCGGTCCAATACCGAGCCAAGAAGGGCGCACCAATGTTGGGCAGCATGCCTGATCCCGCAGCCAACCACCGTCTGACTTTGTCTTTGGGGTGAGCGGTGGCCGAGGGTCGCGACCACGTGTTTCGCTGCCAATTGCTCGATCGACACCAGGGTCCCCATCTTGGGCATCCACTCGCTCGGCCGTTGCCTTTGGTTACGCTCTTCCTCTGTGTAAATGTCATCCCATTCTTTTAGCCACGCGGACGTAGGCTGCCTACAACGTTCTAACGGCCAGATGACTCTCAGTTATGGCAGTCCGGATAGCTTGTGAATAACCTCGTCATCCTCGGGTATAGCTTGCCCTTGTTTGATCATATCCACAAGGGCAGAATTGCGCGCGTGCGGCAGCCCAAGTCTCTTGGCTTGTTCTACAATATATCCGTTGATGTACCCAATCTCGGTCTCCCTGCCCGCTCGGAAGTCTTGCAGCATCGATGAGGAGTTCTTTGCCGTTTTTGTCGCCACCTCCATAATATACTGGGAAAGACCCCGGTTGGAAAACTGTTCGCCGACTTCCTCTCTAGCGCTAGATGGTAGAAGGGCACGGATCACTGCTCCCGTTTCTGCTATAAGTTGCTGAATGGCATCCTGTCGGGATGGACTGCCAAAAACTTCACCATTGGCGCAGCCGAGTAAAGCCGTTAATGGGTTTATTATCGCGTTGGCCGCCAGCTTTCGGAATTGCGAAATCTTGAGCGACTCGGGCTCCACCAAAGTGGCTGCAAGTCCGTCTGCTTCGAGGAGGCGTTGCACCATAAAGTTCCCACCGCTCATATCTGCTGCTGAAGATACATCAATGCGCCCTTCTACTTTTCCAATAATTAGGCTGCCTTTGCCAGCGTGCACGATGGAAAATGGGCCGTGCTTGTATATTCCCACACTTGCAATGCCAGCCCAGTAGTTGGGGCGCAATTCGGCCTCCTTGAATAGGCTGGCAGAGACCTCCTCGATAGTTCCTTGCGACTCAGTCGAGTCAGGACAGGCGAAAACGAAAATCCGGTAAGATTACATCCAGAGAACTTACCCATCCCATTCTGAAGAAACAGAATGCTGGATTCAGGGCCAAGCCTGTGCCTAATAGGTGCAAGTGCTTGGGCTGTCTTGTATGTCTTGGTCGTCACGATAAGATTATTGATTGGAGAGGTCCCTGAAAACAGGTCTGTCGAATATCCGGATGACTTATCGCTAGCTCCATTGCGAAAGCATTCAATGGTTTGTCCACAGTGTTGCCATTCTTCCGATAGGCTTTCCCTGTGCAGTAAAAGGGTTACAGGCGTCTTGGATGACTGTTTCTTGAGAGCGTGGGCAACGTATTTGCCCAGGTTACCAAGTCCGATAATATAAATTGGGCTTTCCATCCTATCGATATTGACAAAGTCGCGACATACTATGCTGCTCTAGTTTTTGTCAATTGTTTCTTGTTTGCTCGTTCACTGGGGGACGAAAGTTAGGTGGTGGGGCACCCATGCTTGCCAAGGTGCCTGCCTGAGGTAGTCGGAAGGTACAATAAGATGAACAAGCAACAGGGTTTAGGGGCAAGATATCTGCCGGCGGCAACTGTATCATGTCACGTGGCCGGACTTCGGAAGCATTTGATTAGTTACCGAAGTTCCAGTCCAGACCCCCCACAATGTCGTATTCGGATCTACAATACTACTACTTCGTGCGAATGAACGTTTGGTGGTTCAAATGCCGGTCCATATCTAGGGCCTTCGTTCGCCTACGATACCTTTTGACTCGTTTCGCGATGCAAGCAGCCACCGCGTGATTGATTTCCTCCACCAAGCAGCAGATAGCCATGCAGCAAAGGGGCGTTCCAAGAAATCGGCATGGCGATAGGGAAAGCCGGCGATCCTGCTCTTGAGGCCGCCCGTCGGACGGCCCAGATCATGGCAAAAAGCTTTGGGTGACCATCCTATAAAAATACGTCAGTCGTATACTGCTGTTGCTTTTGTGCTTTTAGCCAGTCCCGATCTTGTGGTTGAGGCAAGCCGTCTATGCCGTTTTGTTCGCTCTTGATGGCGACGCCAGGCCAGCTGTTACTAGGTGTTCCCTGCTTTGGCCCGTCCACCTCCGCAAGCTTCGACAAATCGTTAGCACCAGGTCCTGGGCGTCCGTCAATGCTCTCCACGCACTACAGACTGGAGTTATATGTGAGGTGGGCGAAGTTCCACTCACACCACCACGTAATTGCCTCTCTCGTTTTTTTCCTCCATCTGTTGTCAGCACAGCGATTGGATCAAGTTGAGGTTTTTCTTCTTGATGTACTTTTTGGTGTTTTTATCTGCTCTCCCTATGTCCTTTTGCCTCTCTTTTTTTAGAATCAGCTACCATAGTATTATGGCCCATGATTCATCTGACATACACTATAATGCCTCAACCCTGGGCATGAGATCATCAACAGCCAACTAGAATCGATTACCGTGGTGCAGCTTTCAGCCCTTTGAAAGACTATTCGCTGCTGTTGCCGAGTGGCCACTATGGGATGCTTACAGGATAGGGATTTATCTTTCTTTTTCTTTGGTTAGCCCAACTCTTCGACACCACATGGCCTAGTCTGGGGCAGGGTCCCCGGGCATCGGGGGGACCCGAGCGACCGACTAATGTCTTCAGATAGTCCGTCCGCCTTTATTAGCACAGACCCCCCCTCAGTTGATGCTGTTCGTTACATGGACGCCCATTCTCTCCCTACCAACCAACCTATGGTTCCATAAACTTGGCTCTCCTTTAGGAGTTTATCGTCATTTGTGAAAGTTGATAGGACCCACATGCACATCTTCCAAAACCGCATGTTCGATTTTTTTACTCTGGTATGATATGGCCCACCCACACTTACCATGTCCAAGGCGACGGTCTAATCGGCTCAGACAAGCTGTTTCTATATTAACTTGTAGTGCTTATTCAGAACTAGTCCCTGTACTGACATTCCTGACCAACGGACGAACTGCATAACAAATCCACATTCCATTCCTCCTGTGAAGATACGGAGACATTCTCCATATCTACACCGTACCCTTTTTGTCTTTTAAGCTTCGCATTGCCCTAACTACGGACGAAACCTTCCCATCTCATTTACCCCTCTCTATCTATCTATCTCTCTTTCTCTCCGTCTCTCTCTTTCTTCGGCCTTGATAGCAACAACCATGGCTTCATCACTCAGGGGCCAAATCATGAGGGTGCCCGACTGGCGGCCCATCTTTGACAAGTGGGACCATGCCGTTAACCCTATGTACCGAAAACTAATACCCGTGGTGGAGAGCACGCTAGAACGGGTTGTTAGTGATCCAATCCGCCTAGCAAAGCTCAAGAAGTCTGTACCCCCTTTGACGTGACCCCAGCATCAAGTGTGCTCTGTTGGGTTTTACTAAACGCTTTTTGCAGGTCCGACTTTGCCTTGTTTGCATCGAGCTGGGTTCCGGAAGCTGACTGGGAGGTCCTCAAGACAATCGCCGTCTTTTGCTTGTGGATGTTTCTGTTTGACGACACCATAGACGCTCAGATCATTCCAGGGGTCACAAACTATGCTTCAAGCTATGAGCTTGCCTCCAAATATCGTCGGCGAACACTCGACTTCATACACTTCCACCTCGGTCTCTCTGTGACTGGAAGCGGTGAACCAGTATGCCCTCACATTGTGTCTACCCTCTTCGCCGAAGTTGCTCTTCATTTCCGAAAGCTTCTCGACAAATCCCAGAGGAAGGCATTCTATGGCTCCCTGAAGTACTTCATTGAGGCGACCGGCCCAGAACAGGCTAATCGTCTGTCGGGCGAGCTGCCCAGGGTCGCGGATTTCTACGAATGGAGACTAGGTACCACTGCTGTGGACGCCATGTGTGACCTTGCCTGGTAAGCTTCGTGATGATACATGTTTGAGCACAGAGCGCCTCCAAGATTGCTTTGGAGCAATATCAGAAGCTGACGTGCGCGGTGTATAATCTCAGCGCCTTTGTACGTGGAAACATTCCAACCGAGATACTCCGGGCTGAAGAACCCATCTTGCGGCTCGAAGCCAACAAAAACACCATATTGTAAGTTTGTGACATTGCTTAGCCGACCGCATGCCGTTCAGGTTCGCCAGCTAATATTAACTCTTCCAAGTGTCAACGATATTCTATCACTGAAGAAGGAGATCAGAGACGATACACTCATGAATCTTGTCGTGCTCACAATGGCAGAGACGGGCAATAACCTGGAATCAGTCATCAACACTCTGTCCGGGGAGCTCATCAAATGTGGACAGAACTTCGACGCATCGTCACATCGGATGCGTGCCATGGCCGCCGAGTACGGTCCCAGTACGCAGCGAGACGTAGAGAAACTGATTACAGAATACCAGCGAATCATAACGGCAGTCTGGACATGGACCTGCCTGACTCCGCGTTATGGTATGGCAGGTTACAGGTGTGATGACGGGTCTTTTCTGATTCCCCTTTGAAAGGGGGCGGTTTTGACGGATCTATGATATTTGAGGTTTTACTTTTTGATGATTATACCCTGATTTTGATAACAATAGAATAAAAAAAAATAAAAAAATAAAAGAAAAAGAAGGTCTCGCCTCACGAAGCTGTTATGCTAGGAATTTAGATCAGGCTTGCGATGTAAATCGCCAACCGTGTTTCTGCTGCCGTGGCCATGTGGTCTACAAGGGTCCTTGAGGTGCTCGTGGCCGTGCATTGGTACAAAATCTCATTCAAGTCAACGGCAGTCCAAGCGCATCTTGGAATACATCTGAAGCATACCGCCTCGTCGTTGACTGGACCTTGCTCCACCGAGCTCCTGCGAAGCTGGCGTGTTACGTCCGACCCGTCATCCATCTGACGAGCAAGGTCCGTTTTGTCTCGTTTGGGCGAAACTCCTTCCCGGAAGAGAATATGCTGTTGGCATAGATATCAATTCACCTCGCAGGTTTTGATGCTCACCGACTTCTTTCATGGAGCAGGAGTGGAACTTGCTCCGTATCACGTGCGATCCGAAACCCAGGATCAGCAGTTCAAAAGCTGGCTTGGCGGGATGTTATCTCCGCGGCCTGTTTTATCGAAAGCTACGTTGTACATGGTAGACATACATTTGAGCCAGCCAGCCCTATGCTGTGGCCTTGCAGTTCAGACTATCAGCCAGAAAGATGATGCAGATCAGAATACTCATTAAAAACTCAAAATCGATTGTGTAAGCAAGCAACTAGGAGGGACCCAGACAATTGATTTGTTTTCTTTTTTTTTTTTTTTTTTT
>NC_043741.1:4130139-4154573 GCF_004337985.1 Pyricularia pennisetigena
GGGGGGTCAAAGACAGACAATGTGCCCGTGACGTTTTGCTCTGCTGTTCTATGTTATTTATTATTGTGTACACACGCTGGATCCAACCATGGTCCGCAAGATCCAGGCCGGTCTGAAAGCGTTCGTAGGACCTCAGCAACCACAGGCGAGGCAAGATGGACTGCCGGACCGCAACCACAAAACACGTGTGCAGGGTACCGGAATCTGATTTGGTGGGACTGGTCGGCCGTCAAGGTACTGCACGACGTTGAACGGCGGGAGAGTGGCCGCAACACCGACGAGGCTAAAAAGGGGGGGTTGACCAATCGTGAAAAGCAAAAAAGGGGCTTATCTGTAGAGAGAGTTACAGAGACAGGATGAGTGTGTGTGTGTGTGTGTGAGACAAGGGAAGAAAAAAAAAAAAAAGAAAAGAAAATCCTTGGTTGCCGGCCAACGTCGTGATCCTCAGGGTGGGCGCACCAAAGTGGCCCGAAGGGCGGCGCTTGCTGTTGAATTGCGTTGGGCGGTTGGACCTGGGATCCAGCTTGCCAGCAAATCAAAATGGTCCCCTATCTAGTTTAGAGCACCCGCTCATTGGCAGGGGTTGAACTAGTAACTCGATCCACTCCGCCTCCTTTTTGTGTGGTGATATGCAATTCAATCGAGATGCATTGAGTTATTGAGTTGGTTTTTGTTGTGCCGTAGATAAATGGACGGCAAAGAAGGTTGACGAGAATAGTCAAGGCAATCAAGGTTTTTATTACTTTGCAGACGCAAGGTGTTTAGCTTAGATGAGGCCTCTGGTTGGAAAGCTGCTAAGGAATTATGGATTTTAATTATTCTTCTTCTTCTTCGTCATTCTGCATTCTTGTCGTCCCTTCTTGATTCTAGGTACAAGATGGGATGATTTTCGAAAAATCCCCGTCACGAGAAAAACTCGCAATGCGCATAAGATTCCTCATGTTGCATCTCAACAGTCGGGAAACAATTACGAATAAACGAGAACAGGCCCGACCCTGGCTATTACTACTCCACCTTTGGCCATAATCCTGGCAATGGCGGGGCTCTCGCCAGGAGACGAGAGGAGCACCAGCGGTGCTGAATGAAAGCAATCAATTTATTTAGGGTAGGTTACTTGGTAGGTGCAACCTGACAGCTTGCACCAGCACTCTTAAAAGAGTCTCTACTGTTCTTTTAGCCACCTCGGTCCCTCATCCTGTAGTCGCCTCAGTCACTCCTGCATCAGGTTCCTAGATAAAGGTAAGCTTGACGTCTGATGATCGAGGTTGCCTAGCCCTTGACGTGCTGCAGTAGGCCATCACAAAACCCCGCCTCCGACCTCTTGGAGCTCCATCATTTCTTTGCCGCTACATTACGTCAACAATTCCTACAAAGGTCCGACAAGCTAATTGATAAGTTGCTGTTCCCAGGTTTAGCCTCGACCATAAACCGACGACGAGCAGCTAAGAGCCACCAACTGCTTTTGAATAAGACCATTAGATTTCCCAGTCACCATATCATAGACACCTCCGCAGTATCTGTCCAGCTCAAAACCGTCTTTTGAATCCCTCTACGAAAAAAAAAAAAAAAAAAACGCACACAAGATGGCGTCCAACGTCGCGAAGGCGGTCAAGAGCGCCCTGCCCTCCCACCTCAAGCCCGAGTCTGCTGAGACCAAGGGCGATTCCGAGTTTGCCCCCCGTCACCATGGCAAGACTCAGTCGCACATGGTAAGTATGAGCAGCTTGAATTAGCTATCTCTACTATGACACCCTTCCAAAATAATCCCAAGCCTCAGGATGTCGTTCGAGCAAAATATCTGGTTCCTCCTGGATAAAAACTTGGGATTGGTTTGTGTCCCTTTCACAATGCCATTCTTTCGCCTTAACTCCCATCAGGGAGTTATCTATGCGATTGGAGATAGACCGATCAAGGAGACACAACCGCTCAAGACTGTACAGGAGGGTCATTGTATCTTCTGAGAGCTAGGCCTGGTACCGTGGAAGAGTCGATAAAACACTCTCATCACTTCATAGAGCTGTTTTAAGCTTGCTAGTGCTAACCCAAATCCTCGGATATAGGCCTTCGAGAATGCCTCCACAAACATCGCTGCTGCCCAAATGCGCAACGCGCTGACTGCGCTCGCAGAGACAGTCACTGACGAAAAGCAGAAGAAGGTACGTGATGCCTAATGCTGTCTGCATCAAGATGTGTGCGCTAATCAATTTTTCTTTTTGGCTCAACACAGCTGTTCGAGACCGAGATGGACAACTTCTTCGCGCTCTTCCGCCGTTTTGTTAACGATAAGGCGAAGGGATCCACAGTGTAAGCAGCAGGCTGCCAATCGCCCACCGAAACCTCACTCCTCGTCTACATGTGCATAACTGACTTTTCTGTTGCCCTAAATAGCGACTGGGACCGCATCGCACCACCTGCGCAAGGTCAGGTCGTTGACTACGATGATCTGGCAAACTCTGAGTCTGTCGAGTTCCTGAGCAAGCTGGCAGTCCTGAAGCTCAACGGTGGTCTTGGTACCTCAATGGGTTGCGTCGGACCCAAGTCGGTCATTGAGGTTCGAGATGGCATGTCCTTCCTCGACCTCTCAGTCCGCCAAGTCGAGCACCTGAACCGCACCTATGGCACCAACGTTCCGTTCATCCTGATGAACTCGTTCAACACTGACGAGGACACTGCCTCTATCATCAAGAAGTACGAGGGACACAACGTTGATATCATGACGTTTAACCAGTCAAGGTATCCTCGTATCTTGAAGGACTCTCTCCTGCCCGTCCCCAAGAGCTTCAACTCCAACATCGACGCCTGGTACCCTCCCGGCCACGGTGACGTTTTTGAGTCTCTTTACAACTCTGGAGTTCTCGATAAGCTCATTGAGCGCGGTATCGAGTACATCTTCTTGTCCAACGTTGACAACCTGGGTGCCGTTGTCGACCTCCGCATTCTTCAGCACATGGTTGAGACAGGTGCCGAGTACATCATGGAGCTTACCAACAAGACCAAGGCTGATGTCAAGGGTGGTACCATCATTGATTACGAGGGCAAGGTCCGTCTCCTCGAAATTGCCCAGGTCCCCAAGGAGCACGTCAACGAGTTCAAGAGTATCAAGAAGTTCAGGTACTTCAACACCAACAACATCTGGATGAACGTGCAAGCCATCAAGCGCGTCGTTGAGAACCACGAGCTGGAGCTGGAGATCATTCCCAATGGCAAGACCATTCCTGGTGACAAGAAGGGCGAGTCGGACATTTCCATCATCCAGCTCGAGACCGCCGTCGGTGCCGCCATCCGTCACTTCAACAACGCTCACGGTGTCAACGTGCCCCGTCGCCGCTTCTTGCCCGTCAAGACGTGCTCCGATCTGATGCTTGTCAAGTCAGATCTCTACACCGTCAAGCACGGCCAGCTGCAAATGAGCGCCGCTCGCTTCGGTGATGCGCCGCTCATCAAGCTGGGAACCGACTTCAAGAAGGTCTCGGACTTCCAGAAGCGCATCCCTTCTATCCCCAAGATGATCGAGCTTGACCACTTGACCATCACCGGTGCCGTCAACCTGGGCCGTGGTGTTACCTTCAAGGGTACCGTCATCATTGTCGCTACCGAGGGTCAGACCATCGACATCCCGCCGGGATCCATTTTGGAAAACATGGTCGTGCAGGGTAGCTTGAGGCTCTTGGAGCACTGAGCCAGTGTATGGCGGACTATGGTGCATGCCACCTCTCAGCTAGTAATTTAATGAATTATTCCGTTTTTTTTTTCATGATTGACTGCCCCATTTGGGCTGAAAGAGGCCATTCAAGCAAGGGCAATAATAGCATGATTTTGTGTACTTGGGCATTTCGTCCAGAGACTAGGCATAATAGTGGAGCTAGGTAGAAAAAGCGAATTGATTCTTACGGCTTGTATTCTACTCTTGTCACGTTCCGACATGCCATCCAAACTCTTGGCACGCTCGATGTCAGGGAAGTGACAAAAGAGCACGGTCTTGTTTCTGTGCGCCTATTTCGTTCCATCTTGTAGCTGATCCTTGCTTGAACTGATTGTGTGTTGACCAACAACGACATATAAGAACCAAAACAAAAACTTACAAGACCAAAGACGCACCACCAAAAGAATATGAGAATAGTCGCTGTCCCCATGTCAACTTTGAAAACAAGTTGCCCGGTTCGGCAACAGACCGTGGCCTTCCTAGGTTGCGCTGTGAGCCTCGTTACTGAGTTCAATAATTCCAGTCTCCAGAAACCCTATGACATGAAGACATAATTTTAGAAAATCAATCTCGATACCGTTTGGGGAGTCCAGCGCTGCGCTTACGGGAGAGGGAGCGCGGGGGAGGCGGGGCACCATGGCGAAGCGCCTTAACAACATCAGGGCCGCCCGTTCGCTGTAAGTTGGCATGTCCATCGATAGGTATATAGTGTGACTCTGCCGAAGCGCCCTCGATCGAGAACTTGTTCTTGTTCAGATTGGTAGCCGGGCGGCTGTCATGGCGACCGGCAGCATTTGGATCTGCAACAAGCGGGCCAGAGAGACGCTATCTCTTCTTGTTCCCGGCCTTGGCAAGAACCTTGGGGTCCTCCCTGCAACGGGGGCAAAACCATGCGCCAGCTGGCTCCGACTTAAGGTCAACACAGGACCAATGGAACCACTCGAGTGGACAATCCGGATTGTCGCCTGTGCCAGACAAGTTGAGTTAGCAAACATGACTGGAAGCAAGTTTATGGGATAATCTGGGAGCAAGGCTCGCTTACAGGCCACCATATTGCCAAAACTGACGTTTTGACACAGGCAATATTTCCGGTCGTCGCCAGCTTCCTCGTCTTCCAGGTCGACCATCTCCTCATCGTCATCAGAACCGTGCCGCTCCTTCTTAAGAAGCGTGGCTCCCGATACTGGTCCCTCAACATGACCTCCGCCATCCTTTCGCGAAGGTACTGAAGTTGGGGCACTGGGTGTACCAGTGCGAGACCTAACTTCGTCACCACTGGCAGACATGTCGTCGGAAAGCTCCGAGTCGGCGTTGGAAGATGGCGAGTTCTTTGCTACACGCTTCACCCGTGACAAACCCGACTTCGTAGTGCCGCCAGGTGCTCCCGGTGTCTTCTTTCGCCCGCCTGTAGAAGAGGGTGTTCCTTTCCGTCCAGATGATGCCGCTGCCGCGCCCTTGCTGGATGCTCTGGGCCCGGCGCTACCTGCCCTCTGCACGCCAGTAGCCGTGTGTCCCTTTGGCGTGCCAGGGCCCAGCGACGAGTGTCTAGCCAGATTGCTGGTGGGTGTTGCGGCGCTGCCGGCTCCGCCATTGATGCGTGGGCCCCTCTTAGGAACCCCGCCACTAGGTCCGGCCGAAACCTCACGAGCTTGTCTGCCCAGAATTATGCCAGCTGCTGGCGTTGCGGGTGCCGATGCAGAGTTGTGTAGTGTTTGTGAAGTACGAATAGATGAGTTGCCCGCGCGAGCCGTAGCCGTCGTGGTGGCCGAATTCTGACCTTGGCTGTTAGGAATGTTGGTGTTGACGGTAAGGGACACTCGAGAGGTTGACGGGGGTGGATTTGCGTTCGGGCGAAGGAGGGATGGAAGTTCGTCAGGGTCGGTAAAGCCGGGTTCGTTTCTATCAGTGAGGATCTTGAGCTGCTTGTCCAGCTCGCGAACATGCTTGTCCATAATCAACTTCATCCTCTCGGAGAGGGCCACCTTCTCGCCGGCGAGTCGATCAGCTATAGCATAGTTTTCCCGGATCGTGGCACGAAGGCTAGCCTCCTTAGGGTTTTCTGCATGGCTTCCGTGAGCCTTAATGTATTTCTGGATACGACTGTCACGATCCTCAATGATCTTTATGCAGTCATTGTACTGCCTGTCCTTGTCCAAGATTTCATCTTGAATGAACCGAATTTCCTCGGGCAAGTTCTGCACGCGGTTGATCCAGTCATCCAAGATCAGGGAGGGGTCGAGGCTTTCGCCTTGGGGCATCCTCTTGACAAAGTCGATTGACAGGTCGTCTCTAGGCATGGTAGTTAATAGCCGTTGAACCTGCTGAATAAGGTATTATATTATAATATAGCCTGCGATATGACGCAACGATACTCGGTGTAGCAAAGCGGGCAAATAGCATGAGGTCGCGCGCCTCGGATTGTTTAGAGAGATGGCAGAACGCCTTGAAGCGATGGCTTTTTGGAGCAGACTCCCTCCAGTCGGCTCCCAGGCACGACGCGGCAGGGACAATCTGAAGTGTGAACAAAACGAGACGCGACGACAGAAGTGGATCGAGAGGCGCTTGTCAGAGGCAAGAGTGTGCGGCAACTAAGCGGGACAAGATGAGGCGTGGGAAAGCCAGAGAGACAGAGAGAAACAAAGAATGTACCGGCGACTTCCGATCAATAGGTGGCAGCAAGAACGAGCCAATCAACAAAAACAAGGTACCAAAGTTAAGGCAAGGCACCTTAGGTGGTTGTCAACTGGACGTTGCTGGTATGCTTGCTGAAGGAGGCTGGGAGATGGACAGGGAGGCGCGACAAGGTGACTGGGTTCTTGACTAAATATTTGTGCCCTTCTTATCACATTTGATGGGCGTGACGTGTTTTGACAAATTGAGCGGCTCACCTCGACGACCACAGGAGCTTCCGCCTCGTTGGTGTCGGCGCGAGATGGTATCGCGCTTGTGCAAATAGCAATAAAAGACACAGACCCCAAAGGCGCAAGGGTGTAACTGCGAGGACGGATGCCAATGATGAAATCTATCGCGCGGGCAAGATGGATCTCTTCCAGATGAGGCAGGGCAGGGTAATAAGGTACGTCGGGATGGCGAGTGACGAAGTGCCGGCCGACACGCAGAAATAAATTGATGAGCTAGAGAGGATTTCGCGCCTACGATTTGCTGCCAAGATCTTATGGTGGGGGCAAAAATCCCATCAGAGGGTACCCGCCGCTAACAAGGCTTGCAGGGGTCTGGTCTTTTGGGGTCTTGACCTGGAGCTCATGCATGACAAATTGTCACGAACCCCACCTTGAGGTGGAAACTTTGGCACCTGGTTGGTTTGCTGGGGTGGGAGGCTGCTGCTACTCAAGGAGGTATCCAATTGGATATGACCGCGCGCGTCTGTCAAACTTGCATTTGAGCGACAACCATGGCAAAAAGCAGCTTGTGAGGAAGGTATTCAAATAACTTACTTGTCTGAAGGTACATACATAATTCTCAAGATAATCCGGGATCTTTGTTTTCCGGCTATCTGATCTTATACAACGCCATCTGAAAGGTCGGAAGAATCAGCACTACCGTATTTGATACTCGCCACACACGACGACGGCCTGGGAGGAGGATTTTGTCCTGCTTCGACTTGGTCTTGTTGCGTGAGGCAAGGTCGGCTTGCCAGCCTCGTTCGTACTCAAAGTATCAATCAACGATCGACGCGCTATCTTCAATCTCATCTGTTTGCTGCATGAGAGGCTACGCAGCAATTTGAGATTTTGTCTTTCACCTTTGGCCTGAATTATCAACCCGGTGCGAGCCAGCATGGATGCAGACTCATACAGATATCGACCACCGCGGCCAAACTATCTGCCTCGCGACGTCGAGGTCGACAAACCGATTGTTGAGGACTACGTGGATCCTCTAGATGTTGTCAGCGATGCCGACAATGCTGCCTTCTATAATAAGATCAAGAAGGTGGCGGAGGCCTACAACATAACAAGGCCCAAGGGGCACAATGTCTCTTTCCATGTAAACCCCGAAATGGAGAAGCACCATTTCGGCCAGACGCATCCGATGAAGCCCTGGCGTCTTACCCTGTCAAAAGCCCTCATTTCGTCATATGGCATGAATTTTGCTATGGATAACTACGTATCCCGAGCGGCAACATACGACGAGCTCACAATGTTCCACGCTAGCGACTACATTCAGTTCCTGGGAACGGTCTTACCGGAGCCTATACCTAGGGATGTCGATAACCCATATCCGGACCTCAAGTTTAACCTTGGAGGGTCCGACTGTCCCTTATTCGAGGGTCTTTATGATTATTGCTCCATGTCTGCCGGTGGCTCATTGGACGCCGCCCGGAAGATCTGCAATAACCAGTCCGATATCGCCATCGCCTGGGGCGGCGGCCTGCACCACGCCAAACGATCCGAGGCCTCGGGATTCTGCTATATCAATGATATCGTCATTGCAATCTTGCAGCTTCTCCGGTGTCATCCTCGAGTCCTGTACATCGATATCGACGTCCACCACGGTGACGGCGTAGAGGAGGCCTTTTATTCTACCGACCGGGTTATGACCGTCTCCTTTCACAAGTACGACCCCGTCAATTTCTTTCCTGGGACTGGTCCGCTGGATGAAAACGGACCCAAGAACGAGCTGAATCCTGGTGCGCATCATGCCATCAACGTCCCTCTCAACGACGGCATCACCGACGACCAGTACTCGGCACTGTTTGAGAACGTCATTGGGCAGTGTGTCGCCAAGTTCCGTCCAACCGCAATTGCTCTCCAGTGTGGCGCCGACTCTCTTGCTGGAGACCGCCTGGGGCGCTTCAACCTACAGGTACAGGGCCATGGCTCTTGCGTCGAGTTCTGCAAAAAGCTTGGGATCCCCATGATCCTCTTTGGCGGTGGAGGCTACACTCCCCGTAACGTCGCCCGCGCCTGGGCATATGAGACGAGCATCGCCATTGATTGTCACGACAAGATCGACCCCGTCATACCCCTTCACACGCCCTGGCGCGACAAATTCCGTCAGGACACACTGCTTCCCACCCTACAGCAAGTCGTTGGTGAGCCTCGCCAGAATCGGAACACGCAAAAACGACTTCAAGAGATCGTTCAGCATGTCACCGAGCAACTGCGATTTGTCAACAACGCCCCCAGTGTACAGTATTCGGTCATTCCACCAGATCTCCAGGGGCTTCGGGAGGAGGTAGAGGCACGGATAAAGGAGGAGATGGAGGAGAAGGATGAAAGGTCCAGAAAGACAGCCGAAGAGGGTGTCGGTCAGGCTATGGAGTTTTGACGGGACTAGCAGGAGCGCTTTTCTTTTACACGCCAGTTTCACCGGCCAAATAATCATCTCTTTCTGGATACCAGCTTAGCAGTGCTGATATGTTGTCTGTTTAGTCAGTTGCGTAAGCAATTCTTATCGATAGTTACAGGGTTGGGTTCTTATAAAAGGGCCTACCACCGTTATATATACCTACTTTGTAACCTATTCCTGAATCAATCAATAGAATAAGGAGCAATCAGGTCTATATTGCTTCGTTGGTTCATCCGCTCAATAAGCAGAGCATTCGGCCCCTATTCCTATCAACACATGTCTTTACATCGGAGAATTTAGCTATATTGGGATATTTATGGATATTGCTAGAGTCCACGTAAACAGTCTGTCCATATTAACATGCCGCCATGTAACCAACTTTTTTTTTTTCCCCGGAAATGGCAGAAGCAGTGAGATCGGACAACAATCCTTTTGTTTGGCGTCGTATATTCAAAACTACTTTATTTACTCAGTACCACAAGGGTTGCGTAGTGCGAGCGTGAATCCTACATACTCCCAACTAGAAGCTACAGATGTGGAACACACATCACATCTTGCTCCCAATAATTCACATATTTGCCCTCGGACACTTGCACGTCCTCAAACGAACCTTTTTAACGGACCTGCGGTAGCAATCCCTCCCCCCTTTTTTCGAGCAAGGCGACCAAAAGCCAGCGTTTATGCTCGCCGCTCAACATGTGGTGACGAGTCGCGCTGTCGCGTTTGACCGAAGCGACCAGCCTTAACGCTGACGAAAACAATCAGCGCGACACCTACAGTCAGGCCCGTGGACATGAGTATCACATTGACCGGGATGGGGTTGCCCTCAAAAGTCACGTGGAACATGTAGTCGAGCGCGGGCTGTGACAGATTAAACAGGCCAGACAGGCAAATCACGGCGCCATAAACGGTGCCGAAGGTCCGGAACCCAAAGACTTTGGCGCTATAGTCCGAAACGGCCGTATAGTAGAATGGCCTGTACAGGACAAAGAGACACACGTTTGAGTAGGCGGCCCAGGCTTGCGGAATGATGCCTAGGATGCCTATGGTCGTCGCCACGGAAACCAAACAGATGAGTACGGTGACGGTCGTGGTGCGGTCGAGGATGGTACCGATGAACGGTATCGACAGAATGCCACCAATTGGCAGTGCCAGGTCGAAGAAGTTATTGATCTCGCGGGCCTGCTGGTGGCTGTGGAAGAGGTAACTGTACTGCTGGTAAATTGTGGCGACAAAGAAATTGATCCTCGTCATTTGCACAACTGCAGAGCTCACCCGATGATGCATTTAGCCAGCGAACTCGGGTCACCCTGAAGGGATGCATGGAACTAGGGCTTCACTAACCTGTAAACATCATGATAAGAGTGAACCAGGGTGACATGAGCTGCTCCTTGATGGTAGCTGTATGCATGACACCCCAAACCCCCGACCTTTCGTTCTTCTTGATCTCTCGCTGAACTTGCTTATCGACCTTGCGGGTGCCCAAGAGCTCCTCAACCTGGTCTTCAATCTGGTGCCTCTCCTCTTCCCGCAGTAGGGCGGTCTCCTCGTCGACCTGATCATCGGCCTCGTGATGTCTGCCAGGCTCCTCGATATCCTCGATCATCTCACCGACTGTCTTGTAAGACTGCTTGGGGAGCAACGTCAGCTGGAGAACGGCAATGAGAGCCGGTACCGCCAGATACACTAAAAAGAAGCTCCTCGAGCCAAATCCACCACGAGTAGCTTGATAGGTGAGTCTATAAATGAGGTAAAGAGCACTGGAGGCGTCAAAAGCGCCCGTGAGCAAAGCAAGAATCAAGCCCGAGTGCTTCGGGAATGCATTGCTGAGTTGGAAAGAGGAAATGTATATGAAGGGGCCACCGAGAGCAGTGAAGAGGTAACCCCACAGGAAACCATCAAATGGCCAGGCTTGGGCATACGCCAGCATAACAGAACCAACAGCAAGAAAGGCACTGCCAAGTAGACCACAGAATCTGGGACCGGTCTTGTCAAGTACGATCCCTATGGGGAGAGCTGCCACATTCGTGCCGACTGCAGCGACAGTAAACATGAGATTTAGATGGATTTCGACGCAGGTATCATCAACGGCGCCATCAACGATACAAACATCGTGGTATGCACCCTCCTGCTTCAGTACTGGCTTAATTGCTGCATAGCCAAAGCAGACACCCGCCGACAGGAAACAGTAAAAGACGGCGGCAACAACTTGTGCTATCATGGAGAGGACAGATCAGTAAAACAGAACTGTTGAATTCTGGGACACTTTTGTGGCCTACGGGAGCACATACCAATCCTCTTCCATTCCGGGACCTCGAACGCTCCAACGGCCTGAACATTGCCATGACGCTCCGAGGGAGGATCCCACTGCTCCGGGATGGGATTAAAGGTAAGTTTGGTCGGACGCACAGAGATGACCGAGGCGTCGGATCCGCGCCGCGATCTTATTTCACCGGTAGGTGCGAACGACAAAGACTCGATAGATCCAACCCTATGAAGAGACATGATAGGGTGGATACCTGGGTAAGGTGTGAAAAAAAAAAAACAAGGCAGTAAAGGTGCTTTCAAGGGTTAACCTATCACTGGCTGGTGGTAATCCAACAGTAGGGCTGAACTTATGGTAGTACGAGTTTTGTTTCTTGTGTCAATCGACGTGGAGGATGAGGGAAGATCCGGGTCTAGAAAAACGGAGCCCTATGAATCGTGGGAAAGACAAGAAGAAAAGACGATGAGAATGAAAGGCAAGCCTTTCGTAAACACCACGGCACCGGTAAGGTACAAGATCTGGCTGCGTTGGACGGGCACCTGTGTAAGCCTGTACGCCAATGAAAAAAAGATTATGGTCTTGTGTTAAGAGAAAAAAAAAATTACAACAAAACATGAGATGGATTTGCAGAGGCGGTGCAAGAAAGAAACGGGTTGAAACTAGCTTGCAAGACAACCAAGAGATGGCACCATACTATCTATAATAAGGGAAGAGTCCTGTGAAGATTTTTTTTTCGCCAACAGAGGGTAAAGAAAAAAAAAAGGGAAGTGCCGTCATAGTTAGGACGCCCCCTCTTTTCCCCGTTCAAGGGTTTGGTTGCCGAAGATCATGAGCGTTTGTTTCCCCCACGCGCCGAGGACGGCCGACTGTTACGCTTTTGTTTGCGGGTTGGCGACGCGGCGGAGCTTATGCCAATTCACCTTTGTCGGTCTAATTACATGATCAAAACTGATCAAATGACACAACACGACACGAAAGCAATGTTTGTAAAGAGCATGTGGCTGGTCACGGGCGACAAGTTCAGACAAACCGCATAAAAACCCTGCACTTTTGTCATCGAGATGGCCATGATTCCCAACACTTGATTAAGTTACATTGGGCTTTGCCTTACCGGGACGGTGCCGGGAAGCACGCTCCGGGATACTGCCCCTCACAGTTTGCTCCTCACTGTGGCGTAGCTTCTGTGATCTCATTATTGCTCAGCGCTGGATGGTAGAAATAAAAAAAAATTGACAGCATCACGAGGTGAAACATCTACCCTAACCCTGTGATGAAGTTTGTACTACTGTGAGTATGTCGCAATCCGGCAATGACAAGCATGGGCTATATATGTACCTGGAAGCAAAGCAAAATTCAGATGGATGCAATCAAACAACCAAACAATCATTGATGTTAGCGAGAGATTCCGACTCGCGGGAATCCGATCCCTGGCTTTGGCTGATATTACCCCACGATTTTATGCGATGAATTAACGATCGATTAAACGGATGGACGTGCCTGATCAGGTTCATCAGCGTGCCTGCCTCGGTCGAGGTCTGCCGAAGCATGTTTGCTTTTTTGACCAAACCTTCTGACAGAAGAAGAAAAAAAAGCCTTTCAAACTGCACATTCACTCAAATTACTCCTGTAGTGCATGCATCGAGCATATCTATTTTTTTCTTTGCCATTCGGGGCTTGCCCTTACCCAGCCTTACGCTGTGCTTCCTCCACTTGACAAACATTCTTTTTCAATTTTCCCCCCCTCTTGGGTGTCCAATGGAACACCGCGAGTCTTTCTTCCCTTAACACCGAGCCTCCATTTCAGGTACGGTGGGCGAGGTGGGTAGAGATAGATAGGTGCCCAATTCGACTTGCCACGCAATGTGCCACCGGGCTTCCCCCTTCTGGGTAGGTTTCCTTTGGTTCTGGCATTGATTGCAAGCTTGGCTGGGCGCTTCCATGCGAGGCTCTCACCATGGAGAAAGGATGCATGTGCGCATTTCCCCCCCTCTCACAATCTCACTTAAGCGCCCACGCCCCAAGATGGTCTGGTCAGGCACTCTGATTGGACACATGCTCCCCCATCATGACAGGCCTCCCTTGCGGGAGACGATGATGGGCTGGGCCGAAGCCCCTCCAAAATGACGGATGGATGCTGGAGCTGCAGCGGACAAGTCACATTGATTGATTTGTCGCCCGCCGGGATCTTGCCTCCTAGGGAGTCCAGGTCTAGCTTGGTCGCCCGGACTGGGAGAGTTGCGCGCGACTGTGTTTTGCCAACTTGTTTGATATTTGGACAAAAGCGAGCAAAGTAAGTAAGTTTGCTTGGTTGCATTTATCATTAATTTCAAAGCCAAAACCAGACGGACCGAATCAAATCAAAGCGGCTCTGTTTAATCGGTTCGTCCCTCTGCGCAGTTTTCCGCGGCAGGAGGGGCAGCTGTCAACCAACCTTCCACCACCACCCACCAGCCAGCCATACATACCACAGCAGCTCCTAGAGCTCTCATATACAAGGCAAAAGAAACCCCGCTGGCCTTCAAAAACGGCCCCCGAACTGCCTCCGCATCGCGCATCTCGGTCTAGTCTGGGCCTATTAATAAACTCGCATCTACTGCGGGCACGTCATCCTATAGCGCCCGCCTTGCTCGGATCAAATCCCGCTGCTTTGTACCTGCGTCTGCAGTGAGACAGACTGGGCGCGCACACAAAGTCATGGAGCCAAACAGATCCAGGGGCTTTTCGGATGAAGAGCTCTTCATGAGTCGCCCGGTCGACGACTGTGGCGACAGCCCAACCGTCGAGCCCCTTCGCATCTTCAGCAAGAGTCCTGCCGCCTCGGATCAGGCCCGTTTCAAGTACCCGCGACCTCCCGAGCCGGCCTCATCGGCTTCGCCCTCCCACAAGCCGACCTTTCCGCTCCCTCCTGGCGCATCGAGCTCTGCGGCTCCCCTCCCATACCCCGACGACGAGGATTTGCGCCCTTCGAAGCCGCTCCAATCTAGGCTGCCCTACCCAGATGATGACGTTGGCCGCAGGCCTTCGCCCGCCGGAAGGATACAGACCAGCAGTCCTGCGAGCTCTGGAGGAAGCTACAATGACATCTCTCCGCGCCTGAGCCTCAGCCCTACCGGCGAAAAGAGGCCAGGGCTTGCTGAAAGGAGGGGCACTGCGCCCAGTGCGCTGTCGCCAACGAGTCCAGATGGGGACAAGGACAACCTATTCGCAAAGCCTATCAAGCCGCCCAAGCAGCAACAACCACAACCGCAGGAGCCGCAGCCCAGGATCTCAAACAGCTATCAGAGCAAACCATACTACCCACCGCCTGGAGGCAGCTCCGCAAGCAATGCTCAGCGACCGAATGTGACTACAAACACGCTCAAGATGCCTCAGGAAAACAGTGTGAACCGTTTCAACTCGAATGCCTCCACATCAACGACCCGCGCCAGTCGCGGCTCACCTCCGCCGCCGGAAACCCCCATAGTCGAGCCGGGGGTGATTCCTGGTGGTGGCATAGAGGCTCGCTATGCTGCCTCGGGTATATCTGGAACCGCGACCCTCACAGCCCTCCAAGCGCAACAGGCGCAGAGTGCCGCGGCCTCGCAGCGACTTGCCCAGTATGGTGGACAGCCCCCGGCGCAACGACCGTGGACGCCGACCGAGACTCCAGACCAGCAGCCTCATGGGCCTCCGACAGTCTACCAGGGCTCAAACCCGGTGGGAAGCCCGTCTCAGTCGTCCACGGCACAGAACGCCCAATCCCAGCAGCCAAGTTTGCAAGTTAGCGTTTTGGAGCAGGACTTCCAGCGCATGCAGGCCTCAACCCCTCCTCCTGCATACTCCAGCGTCAGTGGAGGTGGTTCTGGGTATCCAAACGAGAAACAGCGCCCTGCAGTGCAACAACAGCCCAGTTCCAACTCTCAGCCTGGGCAAGCGCCTGCCGCTGCAGGTCCTGCGGCCGCCACTGCAGCAGCTTCAGTTGCTGGATCCAGCTCTTCCGGCGCAGTCCAGACTCCTGCTGCTCAAGGCCCCGAGAAGAAGCCGCAGCAGCAGCAGATTCCAAATCCCTTGGCCTCGCCGGCTCTACAGCATCCGGGTCATCCTGCCTTTGCCAATGACCCCAGGCCAGGAAGCTCCCAGAATGGCCAACCGACCATCACGCATACGCCCTCGGTTTTACATGCTCAGGGTCCCTCTTCCCCTCCCCCACTGCCAGAAGGATGGATTTCCCATCTCGACCAGAACTCTGGGCAGTACTACTATATCCATCTTGCGACTCAGGCTACGCAGTGGGAGTTCCCCAAGGGGCCAAACCCGATCAACCACGAGGTAGCCCCATTGTCACCAACAGCTTCGACTTATGGCAACTCTCTCGGCTCTCCTTTCCTGGGCGGTAAGCAGGGAATGGCATCTCCCGGCCTGTATCCTCCCCACACCCCTGGTTACGCCGAGAGCATCATGAGCGTGGCAGCCTCGGCCGCACCGAGTGCTGCTGGTTTCACTGGGCCCCCACCCAGCTCCGGCGTCGAGATCTTCAAGGTGGCTCCCACAAATGGTGTCTACTTTGGCCCGTACCTGCGTTACGTCAACATGGATGTGGAGAGGGGTGTGTGGTTGGGGAGCATAATGATTGTGACGGACGCCCCTCAGCCGCCCACGATACACATCCATCGCAGCGTCGACTTGTCGCCAAACCCGCGGCAGCTCATGCCACATGTGATCCATACCCACCAGCGCTGGAGCTTTTACAAGTATGACTTGGATTTGCAAATGGGCGAGCAAACTGAGAAATGGACCTATGCGGTCACGTCACACATGGGATGCACACGTTATGAGTTCGTCGTCGCAGGGCGCAGTGAAACCGGCTGGCGCTTTGTGGCGCACTCTGGCAACGACTTCGCCTCTTCAACTTCCCAGAGCGAGAGGGCAAAACTCGGTGGCGTCGGCTTCATGTGGAAGGACGTGCTCCAGAGGAACCTTGAGTGTGGCGGCTTCCACGTGCAGCTGGGACTGGGTGATCAAATATATGGTGACCGGCTCTGGAAGGAGGTGCCTCTGCTGAAGCAATGGCTCGCCATCCAAGGAAGGGAGAATCGCAAAGCCGTCCAATGGACTGCGCGACATGAAGAAGACGTTACTCATGCCTACTTTCACTATTACACTTCCCATTTTGACCAGCCATTCTTGAGAGAGGCGTTTGCTCAGATTCCTCACATCTTGCAACTCGACGATCACGACATGTGAGTCAATTTTTTTTTTTCTTTTTCCTTGTATCCCTTTAGCTGATGAATGGAATTTCACGACTAACACGAGCAACAGTTTTGATGGCTTCGGGTCGTATCCCGACTACATGCAATCGTCCCAAGTTTTCAAGAACATCGGGCGTGTGGCCATTGAAATGTATCTGTTATTTCAACACCACACGACTATTGAAATATTGCGCAATGTCAACTCGGACATTGATCTATTTACCATCACGGGTTCGGGGTGGCACTTTGTCAAGTATCTGGGCCCGGCAATGGTTGTTGTGGGTATCGATATGAGATCTGAACGGACCCAAACGCGAGTCTTGGCCGGTCCAACGTACCAAGGCATCTTTCCAAAGGTCGCCATGTTACCACCCAGTGTCCAGCACTGCATATTTATGCTATCCGTGCCACCTATCTATCCCAGGCTCGACACGGTGGAGAGCTTGGCAAACACGTTCAACACGGGCAAGAAGGCGGTCAACACGACATACAACCTGCTCGGCAAGGTGACCAGCTCCGTTGCGGGTGTAGTGGGCGGTAAGGAGGTGGTTCAGCATGGTTTCACTCACGTCAAAAAGGCAGTCGGAAAATCTGGTCTCATGGGCAATGTTCTCAACCAGTTTGGAGAGTTTGACATCGGCGAGGAACTCAAAGACCTGTGGACGCATGAGACCAAGGATTTGGAGCGGACATACCTGATCCGGACTCTGCAAGGAATTTCACAGCAGAAAGGAATAAGGATGAGTTTCATTTCAGGAGGTGAGTTTCTTTCTCGTCTTCTTCCTGAAAACCCTTCCACTCCTTCATTTTCTGGGCACGGCATCAATTGCAAGCCCAAGGTGAAAACAAAGTGACTAACTTGGCCATGATATGAACAGATGTCAATTGCTGCGGTGCCGGGTTGGTCCACGACCCGTCTCATCCCAGCGACCACAAAACCATGTACCAAATCATC
The DNA here is from genome assembly GCF_004337985.1 of Pyricularia pennisetigena. Lineage (NCBI taxonomy): Eukaryota > Fungi > Ascomycota > Sordariomycetes > Magnaporthales > Pyriculariaceae > Pyricularia > Pyricularia pennisetigena. The sequence goes on from NC_043741.1 coordinate 4,147,602, forward strand.
ACATCCCCAATCGTGGCTGCACCGGCAAGCAACTACATCCTCAAGATGCTTCACAACTCCAACAAGATGCTTTACGTGCCTGCCAATGGGCACAAGTCCAATGGAGAGGTGTCAGACACCAAAGAGGACATGATGGAGATCTTCCAAGTCGACGCGAACGGGTCTCAACGCGAGCTCAAGAAGCTCATGGGACGTCGCAACTATGCTGCCGTTGTGGCGTACGACCCCGAAGTCATCAACGCCGCGGCCGGGTCGCAGTACGCCGCAAGCATAATGAATGGTGGCCAACCTCAGGGCCAGGGACTGCAGAAGCTCAGCCTTGCCGTCGACTTTGTGGTTCAGGGTGATGGATCATTCAATACGCCCACGACCAAGTACGGACCCGTTATTATCCCTCACTTGGAATACGGGCACTGAAAGGCACATTTTTTTGCCTTGTTATCTTCTCTTGGATTTCTACGTTACTTTTGATTCACATTGAGTGTGAGAGAGAAGTGTTTTGACGACTGTTGTTCTTTATGATTTGCTTTGAAATGTAGCGTCATGATGATTCAGATATCCTTTCCCAAAAAAAAAAAAAAATACATACAGCTCCAATCTTGTGGCAAAAGTTTCGTCAAATTGATGGCACATGTGGTGGCGTAGCGTCCTAGCCTGCCTGCCTTTGTGGTGGTTTCAAAGGAAACAACTCTTTCTGAGTCGCCGCTGGTTTTGTTATATTTTTTTCTTTCTTTTTTATTGCCGACAAAGTGCGAAGAAAAATAAGTTTTCTTCATTTTCTTTGGTATCATTCGTGTCATATCTTGAAGCCAGTTGCTCTGACATCTATTTCTCTTTCTTTTTTTTTTCCGTTTTCTCTCATCAGACGCTTCACTCTATATGTGCTGCGTAGCGCCCCCCAGTCCATAAAGATCAACATTCATGCCCATGACCTTTAGAGCCGTACTTGAATAGCACCTTGATTCTAGAAATCTGTTCCACGACCACCTTGGTTGCGCCCCGTCTCTCACAGGTCAAAGAGCTTCTTGAGCTCGTTCATAGTGTCCTGAGGGCTGTCGACAGCATGGCCGATGGTCCTCGGGTCGCTATAGATCTCATAGTCGTTTCCGCCCTCCATGTACTTATCGCCAAAGAAGTGGATGGTGGTGTACTGGATGCCGCCATCCTTCTTGGCCTCGGCCTCGAGGTGGTTAAGGCAGTAGGTCTTGTCCCAGCCCTTGGGGAAGATGTCGAAAGAAATCTCGCCACCAATGGAGAAGCTGTGGTTTGCACGGAGAAGAAAAGGAAAAAGTTGAGTCAGTCGGAGGCCTATACCATTTGTTTATTTTTTTTTCCTCCTCCCCTGCCCGTTTCACATGGTCTCACAACGAGAGGGACAAAAGAAAGGAGGGAAGACCAAATCACTCACGTCAAGCCAAAGTCGGCAAACTTCTCCTTGAGCGCCTCGACGAACTTGGCGCGGACCTGGTGGACCTTGTCGTAGGCGTTAAAGTCCTTGCGCTCCTGCGACGAGGCGTTCCTGCCGATGGGCGAGACGTTGATCATGCCGTTTCGAAACTCGAGAAAGGTGCCGCGCTTGACGGGGATGTCGAGGTCGGCGACGTAGTGCAGGATGAAGCGCACGAGCTCCTTGTAGCGGTCCTCGCCGATCCAGGCGATGAAGCTCGTCGACGCCAGCGGCTCCCCGCTCTTGAAGGCCGCCAGCCCGTTCTCCGGGAAGCAGTAGTCAAACAGCTTCTTGACCGAGACTTCGGGCGTGCCGAGCTGCTCCTCCTGCTTGCTCAGGTCCGACCCGCCCACGTAGCCGATGGCGCACTTTTGGCGGAGGCGAGAGAGGAGGTTCAACATCTCGGGCGAGACCCGCTGTTTTGGGGGGTGGGAGTGGTTAGCTTTTTTCTTCTTCTTTTTTTCGTTTCTTTTTGTCTTATACTTTGGGGGTGGTGGATCGAGTGGTTTCCAAGTAGCTGCACTGGGAGTAGTCGCTGTCGAAGAGGGAAATCCAAGTCCCATAAGCAACCATGTCTGCGCTCCGAGAGCAGGTCTTGTAGATTCCATGATATGTGCAGCCGAAAGAGAATTGAAAAAAAAAGCTCACCTTGCGGGCCGGGGTAAGGGTCTCGTCTACATCAAAGAGGCAGATGGTGTCCTTCAACGGACGCTGATCAAGAGGAGGGTAAGACATTTTGGACAGCAGCTTGGTAAGCCGGGATTTTGAATTTGCAGTCACGGGAAGGGAGGGGGAAAAAGAAGAAAAGAAGACAGGGGGGAAAAGATACGACGACGAGTTCAAGCCTTTTTTTTTTTTTTCTTCTTTTGGAGGCGGTCAAGTCCACAACGTGTGGTACTGCGTGTGCAACTATTGGGGTCGGTCGTGGCGCGTCAAAAGTGGTCAAGAAAAGGAGCCTCCATAGAGCTCCGACAATGACAGTACGTACCTACCCCTCACTGCTTGGGCGGGCAGGCTATCTTTCAATTGGGAGCTTCCCCACAAACACACAATACCCCGCCCGCATCACTGTATCCCCTCAGGGTCTCCCTTGGTTTGGAACCTAGACTGTAGCTAGACCTAGATCCAGGACTAGACCTAGACAAACTAGGTCCAGGCCTAGAACTAAGGCTAGATAGACCTGTCTCTAGCATGGATGTTCGGGTCAAGATCCGTGTCACTCAGGGTATTTGGCATATTCTTCAAATTTTAAGTATTATTAATGTAAAATTGCACAAACAAGGATTTACCAACGCAGAGCGAGCATGTGTGGGTAATCTACGGACGGACCTAGGTATACGGGTAGGTAGTTTAGCTACAGTTTACCATTCATCCATGCATTATATTTGTGCCAATGCCCAGGCCCATCTAGAGATAATAGATATATATCTTCGGTGCTAGCGTTAGTCTATGTGGCGAGTTAGATGATGTAAAGTAAGGTAGCTGAAGGTACCTCATCAATCAAGTATTTTGCCTGATTTCGAACGCTCTTGCTTTCCTCCTTCCGTTGACGTGGTATCGTTCCGCTGCTCCAGCTTGATATAGTCATACACGCCATAATCATACATCAAACAAAATAAGAAACAAAGAACAATTACAATACACAGCATTATGCAACTTCCGACCATGTCCCTGTGGCCTCAAATATCAAGTTGACAACGGTACTGACACTCCAAATCACTATCAAGCTCCATCCGATCTTGCGACTCATGACCCAGTTGTTGAGAGGCACGACAATGAGCAAGAAAACCAACGTCAAAAGCAATGTCACGGCCGATATCATCAATGTGCCGCCCACCTGGATATGGTAGGGTTTGTATTTGAGCGGCTTATCGGGATGGTTATGGTGTCGCTCGTTGGCCGTCTTGGTAGTCATCCAGGCGCCGCCTATGCCGATGCCGAGCAGAATGTTAAGCATCGGTCCGCCAAAGCAAGCAGCCCTGTAGCATATCCGTCAGCATGCTATGGGGGGGGGTTTTTTTTTTTTAAAAAAAAAAAAAAAAAAGAAAAAGAAAAAGAAAAAAAAAAAACAACTTACAGTGCCATCACTGGGTAACCTAGTCGCGCCACGGTTATATCTGCAACTAGGTCACCCAGAGAGTTGCCCACCGCGAATATGGTCAACCCGAGGATAGCCTCAGATATACCAAGAATGACGCCAAACGCCTTGAGAACACCCACTACCTCTCCGGCGACTGTCGAAATCCAAGCCACACTTATCACAAACCCAAGGAAGCAGAAAAGGAAGTGATAGCGGGGGCGCACGTTTGGCGACGTGCTCAAAAGCAACAGAGCCAGGAGTACCAAAGACCCCAAAAGAGAGTACAGCACGAATCTAATCAGTGTCTTCGTAGGCTTTTCCAGATCGTCTGCCATATTAGCCCATACTATCAAGACCGTGAACAGCGGCCCTGTAAAGATTTGAATAGCCACCAGCCATCTGTTCCAGCCGGATTCTTCCTCTGTCTCATGGGCTTCGTTATCTTGTACAAGTAGCGGCGTCTGCTCGCCAGGCTTGTTTGGCTGCAGCGACAAGCTGTTCGTGCGTGGCATGCCGTTGGTGGTTGACGTTGGGTTCAGTGAACTGGATTCGAATGGGTTGCCCGGAGTTGCCAAAGCAGAATATGGCGATATAGACCGGGAGCGCGTGTTACGACGGTACCGCTGCCATTCGGTCTCCGGCCGGTCCACCGACGAAACAGGCTCTGCGCATGCTGGCACACCGGTGGGATGACCAACCTCGTCCTCAATGGTGGGTGGACCGGCTAGATCTGGATCTTCTTCCAGGCGCTCGGTTTCAACAACAGGTAGCGTGATGACAAGCAAGAGAATGCTCGGGGCCGATATGATGCTGACAAACTTGTCCCACACGCTTTTGGTTGCCCAGCCCTGGAGAGTCGGGAACAAGGTGCGCAGGAATACATGCGGAGGAGGGAGCACGGAATAAGGCCACCACCTAACCGGCTTGGCACACTCTTCTTGAATGTCACCACCGAAATAGCCAGGATTATCAATGGCTGGAGTACTAATCTGATTGATAGGCAATCCCGAGATTGGCGTCAACAGCAACGGTGAATCCGAGAGGCCGGGAAAAGGAGATAGAGATGGGGACGATTGCCCGCTTGAGTGAGTCTGGGAGCCCGGTATCTGAAGCCGTAGAGTCATCGGTGACCCCGGAGGTATACTGGGAGTACCCTCGGCCACGTTGGTACCAGGGGGGAAAAACTCGTGCCATTCCGAAGGCGGAGCCAGCCTGCCGTCTTTTGTCGTACTCGAGCGGCTCGGGGGAGGTAGGGAATTTTTCGAAGTGGGCCTTATCATAGGGGACGTGGGAGACTCGGTGACTATCCGCGGCGCTGATGAGGGGCCAGGGAATGTCCAGACTGACGGAAGAGCCCCGTGCGACCTCGCACGATCACGTCCTGGAGAGGCGCTGGTATCATCGGTCGAGGTTAAGCCCAGCGCATTGTGGGATGCTGTTTCTGATAGCCTCGGGCGGCCCTCTTGAGAGTTGAGCAGCGCTTCTGACTGGCGGCGGGAATGCATCGAAGCGAGGCGGACGTTGCCTGAGTTTTGAAGCGAGGCCAATACCGAACGAAACTCGAGTGCGCCCACAAAGCTGGGCCGAATTTGAGCCAGCGTCGTATAGCTTCTGCTCCTAGGACCTCGAGGGCGGTTGACGCGCATGCTGCTCGTCATTTCCGCGGCCACAAACATGTCTCTGTCGAGGTTAACCTCGTCGTCTTGCTCCGCTTCTACATCATCAACCTCGATCCGAGGGGCTCGCTCCAGCGCGCTGATGTCAGGTGCAGATTCTGCAAGCCGGTCTCGGCCCATGGTACCGGAGTCTTCACCTTCTTCATCATTATCTCTGTACGGCTCAAGCTCATCAGCCGGCTGTGTGTTGGCCCCATAAAAGTGGCCTCGAGCCGCAGCCTCTTTTTGCCACTGCCTCTTGCGACGAGTTACCCACCAGTGCCAGCCGACAACGACCATGACATAAAATATGTAGAAGGCGACCATGATGATGCACTCCCAGAAGTGCAGGTGGCCGTCTGCCAGGACCGCCATGGCAAAGCTGGCAGCCAGGATGAAGAAGCAGATGTCCCGCACAAAAGTCCTCTTGACAACCTTGAACTCGCGGACCAGAGCCATGGAGCCTGCAACAACTGCCGTGATGAAGCCGGCCGCGCCTATCAGTTCACCAACGGCCATGCTGCCGCTGTTGGAGCCCATGGCCGCGAAGGTACTAAACACATCCGGAGATCCATTTCCAAAGGCCAAGAAGGTGACGCCGGCGAGGCTCTCACTGAGGCCCAGGATACTGGCGATAGTTGAGAGGTTGATGCTGAAAAAGTCCGAGGCAGCAATGCCAATGGTTGTAAACAGCAAGGCTAGCCATGCGGCCAGCAGACCGAATGCGACGGGTTGGGCGCCACCAAGGTTACAATAATAGAGTGCCAGGTATGGCAGCAGACCTGCTTCCTCGTCTTGACAATTGGCGAGGACGAAGGCACATTGGTCCTCGGCCTGATGAACCAAGCGGCAGTCGATATCCTCTTTCCGCCGATGGATTAGCGGCGACTGTTCTGGAGACGCGGCGCGATTCCTGAGCAGTGCGTACGTCGCGAGGGATGCCGAAATGAGCATCGAGGTATAGAAAGGCCTCGCCAGTCTCGGACCAAGCCTGCCTAGTCTTGGCACCTTTGATTGTGGCATGGTGCCAGTCTTGGTATGCGACGACGGTCTAGGAGGAACTTGCTTGCTCTTCAAGATGTTGAATGTTTGCGAATTGTAGGAGGAAGGCACATGATGTTGGAGCCATGCAGTTCTGCGTCGGTTTTTGTTTTGTTTTTACAAATGCTTGTGGGTTTATCCTCCTGTAGGTCTTCTTCAGGCGTTTAGTTCGACAGAGGACGAGTAACCGTTTTACCCGGTGGAGACTTGCAGGAACCGGTTAAGGTAACTTTGAAAGGCTAGTATAGTATGGTGGATTTTGCGATGCACAACGGTGGAAACGAGAGACTTAAGTTTTTGCAGATAGATACTGCAAGGCCGTTTAAATGCTCGCGTGACGGCTAACTGCGCCAAGGACCTAAGCTGGTCTCAGCTACTAGGTAATTAGGTAGTCAAGTACACCTTAGTTACCTCAGGAAGCTTAGGTACCTGGTTCTGGCAGTAGGATTAAAAGCTTTTGAGGTAGACATGTAAGTAAAGTTGGTCGATGGCGATCACTCCCAGGGTGATCGGAGGCCGCCCATTGAACAGACACGGGATCTCTGGGAATTGGTTTGTGGGCGTGGCAGGTTTAGGCTATCGTTGAACCCAGCAAGATCAAGGATGAATGGCACAACGACAGCAAGCAACCCAATCAAGTTTCAAAGCGGCGGAGTGTCTGGCTGTCTGGCTGGCTGGCTTAATTGGTTGTTGTTCAAGGTTGAAAACTACCGTGGAAAGCCAAGCCCAACGCCTCCCGAGTTTAGGGG
>NC_043741.1:4154779-4222383 GCF_004337985.1 Pyricularia pennisetigena
AAAAAAAAAAAAAAAAGATCCTCCACATGACGGCTCGTTGCATATTCACGTGACCCTGGTTATCAGCCCAAGTATCCGAGCGACCGACATTTGGTGTTCATCTAGTCTGGCCTGATTAAAATCGGTGTGGTTTGATTGACTACCGCTAGTGCGGGGGAAGGCGGTATTATGTCAGCAAGATTTGTTGTTTTTCCTTAGGATGGCATCTGTTTACTTTGCGCGCCCAGCAACGACTCGCGACGAGAGCGCGACGCCGACTTTTGAAGCGAAGCAAGCATCGCGCAACCGAAAAGGGTGACGACACTCAACATCACCAAAAATGCCTCGTGTCACGCAGGTATCGCGCTCAAATAGCAGCAGGAGTACCAGCAGACAAGTTTCCGCTGGATCCCTCGCTCAGTCGCCGTTCAAATCACCAGTGAAGTGAGGCCATTTCCACCCCTCCCCCGTCCGCCCTGTGCCAATTTATTTTCACTCCCGCTGTCGATGGCTGTCTTCGCCGCGGCACACAAGCCTGCTTCCTTTCTTAATGTTAGCATCAGATTACCAAGGAGCACTTGCATTTGACTGACGCACATTCTTCTTTCTCGCCCCCGCAGGATACCTCTAACATTGAACGACGATGCGCAGGAAAAGGCGCAACGACTCCATTCACGCCAGGCCCTCCACGAGGCACAAATTAACCAGCTCAAAGCTGCGGCTGCTACTCCGTCAAAGAGGACCGCCAGCATCCGCCTCGAAGAGCTCGAAAATGCAGCCTCCCCCGGATCTAAGCCTGCGACTCCACGTCCTCGACCTGGAGGCAAGGAACTTGTCGGCGAGGATGAGGAGCTGGTTGTTGGCGGCAGCGTCGTAACGCCGATGAAGCGCGTCCCGATCTTGGCCAACTTCGAGGAGTGGATGAAGATGGCGACAGACAACAAAATCAACCAGGCGAACTCTTGGAACTTTGCCCTTATCGACTACTTTCATGACATGTCGCTTCTGAAGGAAGGCGACGGTGTCAACTTTCAAAAAGCGAGTTGTACACTCGACGGCTGCGTCAAGATTTACACCAGCAGAGTCGACAGCGTCGCCGAGGAGACAGGAAAACTTTTGAGCGGCCTTGCGGACAGTCGGGACAGCAAGAAGAAGAGGGCTGACGGTGATGGAGAGGGCGAAGATAGCGGGGCCGAGGACGAGGTTGATGAGGATGGTAATGTCATCAAAAAGCCCAAGAAGAAGGTTTGTCTACTCTCCTGACTTCCACTGAACATCTCCTATGCAGCACAGCCATCTCACGTCACTGATTTATCTACATGTAGTCTCGATCCGCCGAGGCGACGCTAGCACCATCATTCTCTTCGATTCAATTGAAGAAGTTTGAGCTTGAATTTGCTGTCGACCCCTTATTCAAGAAGGCTTCGGCAGACTTCGACGAGGGCGGCGCCAAAGGCTTACTTCTCAATCATTTGATGATTGACACGCAGGGGCGCATTGTCTTCGACAGCAGCGACGAAGCGAACGATACTTCGGAGATGCCCAAATCTAGGCGCAGCGAGGTCATGGACGAGGACCAGGACCTGGACGCCGATGACACCGTGCAGCCAGAGGCCGCCCCCACTCCTACCCCTGAGGAGGAAGATGTTGAGATTGACATTGGAGCGCTTGGGGCGCGGTTTTTCTCGGATCTCTCCCGCCTCGACGAATTCGACGTATGCCCCTCTTTGAAGACCTTTGATCTTGGCGACCCCTCGGGAACCATGGACATACCATTCCTCAAGGCGGCCGAGGACTGGAGGCAGGATCAGGACAAGGAAAAGACACCAGGCCCTGGCGACAAGTCGGGCATGTTCATCGATGAGGACAACCCGCTAGGATTTGACGACGACGACGGCCTCGGTGCCTTTGACCTGGGCGAGGTCAACATCAATTTCGGCGAAGGAGGTGAGGCTTGGGCAAAGGAGGCAGCGCTGGAGCCACAAATGCGCGTTTTCGATATGGGCCTCGGCGAGGACGGCGTGGCGGGCGATGCTGCCGACATGGTCGAAAGCATGGACGGGGACTATGTCGTCTCTATGTCCTATGCACAGAAGGAAGGCAAGATGCACGAAGACATACTCGGCTACTTCGATCAGGCTCTCCAGAAAAATTGGACCAGTGCAGAACACTGGAGGATCCGTAAGATCAAAGACGTCAACAAGCCTGCAGCAGCGACAAGATCGAGGAAGGAGAAAGAGGCATTTGAAATCGATTTCTTGTCGCCGCTGGACCAAACCACCGCCGAGCTGATATACACACCTGCCTCGAGCAATACGGTCATTTCAATGCCAAAGAAGGACTGGAAGTCCAAGTCAAGGAATCTGATCCCAGATGACAAGCACTTCAACTCGAAGCAGTTGCTATCGCTATTCCTGAAGCCCAAAGCTCGCCTAGGAAGGCGGAGACAACTGGGTGGTGGTAACCGTGGCGCGTTTGGCAACGCAAACGAGCATGCAGATGTGCCGGATGGTAACATGGATGAAGCATTCTGGGCCTCACAAAAGGCACCTATGCTGCAGTCCACAGAAAGGGACGATGCCGCCCTGCCACAAGGGGACTATGATGCCAACTTCTTTGATGACGGCCTGCCGTTCGCGGGCGGTGACGACGACGACGACGACATGGACGAGTTTGCCGACGCTCGCGAGCACTTTTCACCCGGCGCCGACGGTGTAGATGATGGAGGCGCTACGGGAGCCTTTACAAACGCCTTTGGTGGCATGACTATTACCAATCCTGCCGATCTAGCCTTCGGAACCATGTTGGTGACACAAAGCCGACGGGTCCGGCCCGAATACGTGCAATATGCCCGTGTGGCCAAGAAGGTTGATGTGAGAAGACTAAAGGAAGAGATATGGAAGGGTATGGATTTTGAGGCTCTCGACAAGGTAAGAAGACCCTATTCATGTCTAGCATGTGCCGAGAACTATGCTAATAGCTTTACTTGGGTCCGTTCACACAGGAGCCAAAGTCGAGGCTGCCGACGCCGCCCGTGGAGGGGGATGAGGCCGAAGTTCCTGCGTCTGACAAGGACAGTGGCCCTCTGCTTAAGTTTACCGAAGTCATGAACGACCTGCAAACAGTGTATCCCAAAACAGTCATGGATGACATCTCTACCAGCTACTGCTTCATCTGCCTACTTCATCTGGCCAACGAGAAAGGGCTCGTCATCAGCAAAACGCCAGAACTTACCGAATTGGAGATCCGCAAGGATTGGTCGGCTGAGATTACTGAGGGTGGAGAATAAGTGCTTTTTTGCCTGGGCATTTATTATCATCTTTGCATCTATTTTCAAGACGGCATTTTCACTCTGCAATCGGCCGTCTGTTTTGATGTTCTTTTTGTGCTTATCTCTATTTGTTATTGGTACCGAAACAGGAAGCGGACGTGGGGACTGGCTGGGTTGGAAAGCAAGCGTGCGCCGTCTACAGCATTCTCTATTACAAGTGTAGGGAGACGGGAAAACATGATGGCGGTTTCTGTTTGGGCACAAGGTTTTCTTTCCATGAACTCAGATTCTTTCAGAATCGGCTTATGCAGTATATCACGGATAACATTTCATGACATAACGAATGTGACTTTTTGGCTTGACTCCAAAGGTCGCATACACCTCTCGGTTGCGATGGCAAATCCTTACGATGACCGGGCCAATGACTATGTGATGGTGGCGGGAGCGAGCCTGGCGGATAGACATTCAAAGCAAAAGTGCGCTGCGTGCGCAACTCAAATCGGGGCTTGGTGGTGGTCTCGTCATCCAGGACCCTGCGGATCTTTGCGCGACGACACGCCAAGAGATGGGATCACCGGCCCTTGACCTGTACCGAAAATTGCACGGCACGACTTGCACCGGCTCGAGTCAGAGACTGCTGAGCTGCCTGAGTCGTAGTGCGTTGCACGGTACCCTTAAATCACACCACGCAAGGACAAACCCACCGCACTGATAACACTGGGAAGAAAAAGAGACGCAGCCCTTTTGACCAACGCCCTGCAAAAAAAAAAAAAAAAAATAAAAAAAAAAAAAAAACAAAGGCATTATGATGTGACTGTTAATTAATGTCCTTCGTCTCCTTGGGGGTGGCGATGTGTTTTCGGTTTGTTCCAACTTCCAGCTTGGGTTATAAAAGGAGCCTTGGCATATACAAGTGACCAACGTTGAAATATAATCATATTAAATACCAACATCTTCGCACTCGTTATAGAACAAAATCAGGGTTTTTACCATCCCCATCCTTGGTTCCGCACAAGCCTCGCGTAACTTTTTTTTTTTTTTTTTTGGCTTCTTCTCCTCCTTTGGTCCCTGCGGCATCCTAGTGCTCATTTGGCCTGTGGCTCCTTGGGTCCTCAGGCGAGCTGTCCTTGTCAGCTTCTTCTGATGGCGCGGCCAACTGTGGCTCCAAAGCTGCCAGAATAGCGTCCAGCTTTGCCTCGAGCTTTGACAGGTCCTCTTCGATGGACGAAGCTGCCTGCTCGCCCCTGAGTTGCAGATAGAATACGCATTAGCATGGATTGTTTGACTGCCCACAAGAGCGGCTTCAGGGCTATCCGGCAAGCCGATCACTGTTGCGAATGTCCTGCAGTACTATAAAAAAAAAAAAAAAAGGGAGAGAGAGAGAATAAAAAAATAACACAAATTGCATGGGGAAATAGAATGAGTTGCGATGGGATGACACAAGCTATGAACAAGCCTCGGCACCGCCATTCGTTTATCATTTGCGGCATCATGGTCATCCAAAATATGTACCGACGGAAGGGCAAGATGCGTTAAGATGAAGGAAAGACATGGAGTTTGGAAGGACTACGCTGGGCATGTTCTTCCCTGTCTAGCAGGGAGTTGTGATTCAAGGCCAGAAGAACATTGGATTAAAAATATGGAAATAACAGGGGTCGAGAGGCAGTGAGAAAAAAAAAAATAGAAAAAGAAAAAGAAAAGGACGAGGAAGGGAGAGGAACCCGAAAATGTGCCGAGAAAAAAAAAGGTAGATCTCCAAAGGTAAAATCAGGCCATGTTGCCAAACAAGCGTACCTAGAGAGTTCTTGAAGGGCCTGGTTTTTGTTTCGCAAGGGTTAGGTTAAAAGGGTCAAGGGTCTTCGTTTTTTTTTTGTGTGTCCACTGTGCGGCCAATGACGAACCTTGGCTAGTTCCGACTCGGCAGAAGGCTGAGGGTCTGAGCTTGACGGTGACGATGCCGCGTTGGAGCCATTGCGCTCGTCCTTTGGAGACATGATAGGTAGGCGAGGGTGCGGTTATAAACAACTCATAGAATGCAGCTGTATGGATAATAGAGGAGGCAGTCTATGCAGTCGCTTGCCGACCCATATAGAGTGTTGTTGTACTGTATGTGAAATGCAATGGCCTGTGGCGCGGGGTTGGTGTGCAAGTCAGGTTGAGGGATGTACGGAAGTACTCTATCTTACTAAGAGATTGTCGCCTGGCAATTACCGGTAAGAGCCTGTATTGTCTGTCGGTCGAGTTGGCAAAGCTGGTGGGGCAGCATGGGAAATGTGGAAAATTCCATCCCATCACCACGTATTGATTAGATGGGTGTACAATAGTATTTTTATAGGTATCTCCTTCTACCATAGCCTGCCTGCCTGTGGGTACATGCTACCCACAAAGAAAAAGAGGGAAAATATCCTCAATTTCCAGGCCTATTCATCCCAACTCTACCTTTATAAACATTAAGCAAAATATCTGAGTGAAGTTCCATGCAGCCTCATATCAGTATCCTGCTTGATTGTCGGTTAACCATTTCCCGAACAGTATAAAAGGGTGGTTCATGGCCGATTGTTATAGCATACGGATCGATCTGCAACCACTATGTCTGGATCGGGTCATCAACACCAGATTTTGTGTTTACTCCGTATGAGAAGGGGGAAAAAAATAGAAGATAAGAAATAAAAATAAAAGGGCAAGGCGAACGATAAAAATATTGGATGGCTAATTTAATTATTTGAAAGCTGGGAAAGGCGGCTGGCTGTCCGGGGTGTGGGGAGAGCGTGTTCCTTCCACGCCCCCCTTGACCGTTGGACTGGTGCATCAAGGTCCGGGTTGTTTCTTACCTGCAGGAGCTTCATCAGTATCGTACGAGTATTTTGCCTAGGAGTGTCAGGTGCAACTTGGGTTTGGCGAACAATCATTCATCTGGCGCCAAAGAACCCAAGACCCACCACGATGAAGAGGGATTAAAAAAGTAAAATCAGACACAATTGAATTCAGATACAAAACAAGATAAATAATATCACTGTTTGTTATTATTCTCATTCTGAACACAGCTTCCAAAACATATTCCATATGAGGTCGCATGGGGAAAGGGTACAAAACAACCCAAGTCCGGTTTTGCTAGGTCTCCAGAAGCTCCCGCAACTGTCAATTGTTTCTTGCTATTTTTGAACCAGAACCCACGGGATGAATTGTTTCTTTTCGTTGCAGTGCTAGACTAGAGGATCTTGTTATCCCCACACGGTGTAATCCGTCCATGACAAACCGGGTTCCATCAACCAAAAAAAAAAAAAAAAAAAAACATTTCAGTCAGCCCTGGGCTGAAGAGGAAGCGCAAAGGACCAACATGCCGCCAGCTCAAGTCTAGAACCGACCGATATGGGACCAAAGTTTGTGTTGGTTTCTCCAGGCAGGCGAGCGAGTTCGTGAAGATGCCGGCAACATTGACGTCTTCGGTAACATGGTCAAGATAAGGAATAACACGAGAAGGACGCATGCAGTGTTGATGCGTACCTAAGGAGTGAGTAATTACGAGTACCAAAGCAAAAAGTTGCAAAGGTGCTCCGTACCTTTCGTATGCTCCCGGCCTGTGCGTTGGTATGTGTGTACTGTATTTTCTGTACCTAGGCGAGTGAGCTGTCGAGCACGGTTCCTAGTATTACTCCAGTACCGCACTCAACCCTACCTCCGGTAATACTATTCCGGGCAGGCAAAGTACATAGGTAGGGTAGGTGTACGGGTACGGTACCGTATGTACCCTTGGATACGGTACTTTAGGTACAGTACGAAAGTGGTTGCAGTTGCGTACCCAAAGTTGGACGCCGTCGTTGGTAAACCAGGCACCGGGGCCACGAGGTTGAGCGCCCAGAACTCCCTGGATGGATGTTCGCTGTTCGGTTTGGATGGGAGAGGCACAAAGTGGCGTGATTTCACTGAAACACCCCTGCAAGGACTGAACCGTGCAACCCACTCGCCACGCTCCCATTGGTCGGTGGCGTTTTGAAGCCATCAGAATGACCTGATTTTGTTGGCCCCTGTCAGCGAAAGAGTATCGAGATCCTACTTTGGGCACTGGAAATCAACATGCAGAAGTGCACTTCTCGGTCCTCGATGGCCGCCTCCAGGGGTCCCAGAGGGGATGGGGAGGAAGGGGCTTCCAAGTTCTTGCTTTGTTTTTTCCTCAATTTCCCTTTCTCTCGAATCGGACTTGCGACTGCCGCCTTTGATTGCCCGTTTTGTGTCTTTCTTTCGTCCTCGGTTTCTTGTCCCTCTTTCCCCCCAAACTTTGGCATCATATCGTACATACATACATCTTCATGGCTGGGAGAGAGCTTTCCTGCCTACCGCATTAATACTGGACTAGAAACTACCTCGTCCAACCTCTCATCTTGAACCATACCTGATTTTCAAGGGATATAATTCTCTTTTCTATTCTTTCTTATTTTATTTTCTATATTGTCCCGAGAGCTACCAGCAGCCAGACAAATCGCACAATTTCCTACCACTGGACCATCCATACAAGTGGGGGATTAAAAAAAAAAGAAGCACCGATATCAACTTCACTCGAGAACTGTCAACCACATCGGGCTTTTGGCTGCCGCGGCGGCGCGACCAACAATCACAAAATGTCGCAATCACTAGCAGAGATATTCATGGAGCTGGGCCTCTCCCAGTACCTGGATGCTTTTGTCGATCAGGGCTTCGACACTTGGGATACTATTCTGGATATCACAGAATCCGACCTGTAAGTAGAGATGTTTGGCCTCATGATGACGAAGCCCACGGGAATTATCGCCATCGCAAACATAAGGCAATGCCTAACTTTCTTTCCCTCGCACTACCAACAGTGATGCCTTGAATGTCAAGCTCGGCCACAGAAGGAAGCTTCAACGGCGCATAGCAAACTCTCGAGGATTTGCGCCAGACGCTGCGCTCGCCTCTCCCACTGGCACTTCGAGCCAGCGCAACAGCAGTATGGAAGACGCACATAGGACCGATATTCAGAGGACAGATGCTCCAAAACCCGAGACGTCCATTGCCACTGTTGTCACCAAGCGCAAGTACAGGCGCCACCCCAAGCCTGACGAGAACGCACCAGAGCGCCCACCTTCGGCTTATGTTTTGTTCTCAAATAGTAGGTCCCCTCCTTGCGCCTGCGTTTGCGCTGTTGGCGAGCGCACATTGTCTAACCTGGAGACATCTTGACAGAAACGAGAGACGACCTCAAAGACCGCAACCTGACGTTTACCGAGATCGCCAAATTGGTTGGCGAGAACTGGCAAGCTTTGACCCCGGCAGAGAAGGAGCCGTATGAGACACAAGCTCAGACGGCAAAGGAGAAGTATAATGTGGACCTGGCCGAGTACAAGCAGACGACCAAGTACAAGGAGTACCTCGCGTATCTTCAAGACTTCAAGGCTAAGCACGCCACCCCATCCTCCACAGACGGCAAGGACTGTCAGAAGCGCATAAAGCTCTCTGATGCAAGCATCCCTTTGGGAGCGCAGCGCAGAGCGCGTAGCCACACCTCGACCGGTTTGGGGAGCGCAAGTCGGAGCGCAAGCAGGAACGGCAGCCGAAGCAACAGTCGCAGCGATGGGCGCAAGGGCAGCGAGCCACCTCCAACCCAGCGGGAGCACCGCGTCAACTCGGTGTCGAGCATTGCCGGAGATTATACCACCACCTCGTCTAATAACAGCTATATTGAGAGATCGTCGGTCGAGCGTTCACCATCGCTGAGCGCCAGCCCACGTGACCCTCCCCTGAACGCAGCTCCCGTTCCTGCGTGGCTCGACGGACACAGTGGCCACCAGCACCAACAGCATCAACATGGGCGTCATACTCTACCTTCACTATCCAACATACTCGAGGGCCAGGTGGTTGAGCCGTGCGAATCCCGCGGTAGCGGGGGTGCCGGCTACACACCCTTTTCCTTTCAGCATGCTGCCAACATTGGTCCTCCCGGGTCTCCGCCAGGGCTCATTGGCGGCGATTCCTCCTACCCATTACCGATGAGGAAAGAGCTGTCCTCCGGCGCTAGCACCACATCGGCTTCATCGGTTGGCGGTTATCCCCACACACCGGTTGAAGGTTCACTGCCGATACATCTGCTGCTTGTCTCTGGAAACGGGAAGCACGACCAGGATCGCCAACGACTCAAGCGTTCCCTGTCGCCAGAGGGCCGTCCAAGCCTCCCGAATCTTTTGCCAGAGCGTCATCCATCTAGCGACCCACCTTCGACGCTGTCCATCTCGCCCCCGCTAAGCAGTGCACAAGGTATGTTCTCCTGGTCCTAACCTTGATCATTATATATTCGCCAATACTTATTTGGAACACCAGCCCTAACAATCATCAATTCGAATTGATAGGTTACTTTCCTCCAATGTCAGCTCCACCCACCATGAGCAGCCATGCACCAAGCAGAGGGCCGACTTTGCCTGGCCTCGCAAAGTTTGACGGCATGTCAGCTTTGTTGCAAGCAGGAGAGATTGTAGGGAGGCAGGTCAGGTAATCGGTCTGTCTGTGCAGACTTTTTGTATTGATGATCCGACATTTATTTTGCATTGCACTGTGGAGTTTATAATGGCTGGCTTTCTTTTTTATTTCATTCAAGATACCTGGCACTTTATTTTGCCCTCTTATATATATTGTACGTCTACAGAGGTACACCGTTGTTATTATCAATTTGTATTTTTAATCCCATTGTCATGCAACAGATTCACAATCACAATCGATTGCGGCCAAAACGCCTTCTAGCGCCACCTTTGGGGCGATGCAATACTTGACTACATCTTGCTGCATCGCTGTATTCCAAATGCGAAGCTATCTTTGAGGGCTTTGAAATATTTTGACTCGTAGGTTGCGGATTCATACGTGGACATTGAAAGGAAGGGCGAAGGTACTTGAGAACCCCTTTCCCATCAACATTCCAAGGGCCCAAGCATGTCGAGTTGAAACCAAGGTCCGCGATTTCTCTTGCGTTCAAAATTGATACGAGCCTACTGCTTCTTTGGTCTATTACCCGCAGAGGGAGCGATTTGTGAATTCTGTGTTATTCATTGGGTTGGCTGCGGTTATCTCGGCGTGTCAAATCACCAGAGAACTGCGCCGCCTCTTCATGCGCTTCCACGCCTTCCCGTAGTTTGACAGGTATCTAGAAGCTACCACAAATATCCAACAATCAAAAGAAGAAAGAAATTGTTCCCCCGATGTATCCATCATAAAGCAGACCCAAACCCGCAAATAACAATATTAATGAAAACATTATCGACATGGAACGAAAGGTCTGTGTGATGACAGAACTGGTTTGGTTTTGATGTCTTGTGGCCAAAACCAGTTGGCCATCGACCCATTAATGGACTAGAACAATAAAAAAAAAAAGAAAAAAAAAAAGGACCCCAGACTCCCTAGGGAACAGAAGTACCCAAAAATAGTCGTATGCGCTTTGTGGTATAGGTAAAAAAAAGTATAGGTTGTTGAAGATATCGTCGTCGCGCTGGCTGTTTCCAAAAGCAGCAGCGAGCTAGGCGCTCAAGGATCGTAAGAGAAGCTACAAACGTTCAGGCTCACCCTCAAGTGCGAGGAGGCCAGAGCTGTCAGCCTTATAGGCATCCTGGTTCAGAGAGACTGCTACGTGCCCTTTGTATTGGATCTTCACCGTCATTTGCCATCAACGAGGGGCTCTCAGCGCCGCCCGAGAGCGACTCGGCTGTAGTCACAGGTCGGTGGTGCAGTGGCGGGCGCATTACCGATGATGCCCTCGCCGGATCTGCAGACAGGCCTCCTTTGTGCTCGGCGTGCCTTGCTAGTTCAAGCTCGCGCTCACGATTTTGTTCCAACAAAGCACCACCCAGCGTTGCACACTTGAGGATGGTTTGTATCAAGTGGTTCTGCTGCAGAGGCTTCGACAGGTACTCGTCCATCTGCGCCTCAATACACTTTTCACGGTCGCCCATCATTGCGTGAGCAGTAAGCGCGATGATGGGAGTCCTCTGTGTGCCCAAACTACGCTCGTATTCACGGATCTTTGCCGTCGCCTCAAAGCCACCCTATTGATATTGCGTCCTGTTAGTCTTGGAACTTGACGGGGGATGGGTGTCGGGACAGAAGGGTCAGAGGAATATATTGGGGAAGGAATCCCAGCTTACCATGACAGGCATTTGCACGTCCATCAGGATCACGTCGTATTTGTTGTCCTTGACAGCTTCGAGAGCTTCGGCACCGTTGCTGACTACCGTCACAACGTGGTTGTATTTCTCCAGAATCTTAACAGCCAGGCGCTGGTTGACGGTGTTGTCCTCGGCCAGCAGAATTTCGAACGACTTGGTATTGTCCGATAGGGATGGCGTGGCGCGGTTCTCAAGAGCGGGAACCATACCATTGCCGAGGTCGATGAGCTTGCACGGCATCGTCATGTAAGAGGTGATGCCCAAGTCCAAGCAGGACTTCAGGCTGACGTGAACCGTAGGCGCCAGGAGAACGATGGGCAGATACTTGAAGTCGTCGATTCCTCTCAGACGCCGGGCGGTGTCGATCGAGTCGACGACTATGACGTCGTAAGGACACTCCTTGCCGCGCACCCTTGTCAAGGTGTGGTTTTGCTCGGATTCCAACACAATAGGCACCAAACCAAGCTGGCCGAGCATCTGTCCCACCTCTGGCCCGTGTCCCGTCTTGCCCTTGTCGATGAACAGGACCTGATGTCCCTTGTAAGGCTTCAACTGCTTCCTGATGAGTGAGATGTCTACGTCGGCCAGACGAACACGACAAGTGAAGTAGAATGAGCTGCCCTTGCCATATTGCGACTTGACCCACACGTCACCGCCCATGAGGTTGACCAGCCTCTTTGAAATGGATAGGCCAAGCCCGGTTCCGCCAAACTTGCGTGTCATGGATCCATCGGCCTGCTGGAATGTGTCGAAGATGAGACCCAGCTTGTCGGTTGGGATTCCTATGCCTGTGTCCGAAACGACAAATTCGATCATGTACTCGTTGGGCAGACACGTGACGTCGTTCCCCTTCTGGATAGTGAGGCTGACCTCTCCATGTTCGGTGAATTTGATGGCATTGCCGACCAGGTTCAGGATAATCTGGCGCAGACGGAACGAGTCGCCGATGACATGGTCAGGGACTGAGCTGTCCACTCGGTAGGTGAGATCCAAGAACTTGTCATTCGCCTTGACCGCCAAAGTCTTTAGTGCGTTGAAGACGGTTCCTCGTAGCGTGTACGGAATCTCTTCGATAACCATCCGCTTAGCCTCAATCTTTGACAGATCGAGAATGTCGTCGATAATGGTGAGCAGACTCATGGCGAGATTATTGACAATATTGAGCATTTCACGTTGGTATTGCGTCAAATCCGTATCTAGAGTGAGCTGTGTCATGCCGATAATGCCGTTCATTGGTGTGCGAATCTCGTGTGACATGTTGGCGAGGAACTCCGACTTCGTCTTGTTGGCCAATTCTGCGGCTTCTCTGGCTTGCGTGTTTCTTTGGATACTGTCTCTGAGATTGTAAACCATTTGATTGATCTTCCGCTTCAGTTCGTCCATTTCACCCGACGCCTCAACTTCGACCAGCTTGGTGAAATCTCCGTCGGTAGCGGCATTGGTTATGTCTCCGAAAGCGCGTACTTGCGCCGTCTGTGGAGTGGGTTAGCGTCGACTTCAGTGTCCCCCTTCCCGGATACATCAACCATTCCCATTGCTGTTTGCATGTTCCCAGAACTTACAAGATTGTTTGCCATGGTGTTGACATCGGTAGTAATCTCCTTCCATCGCCCCTTGAGACCTGCAACGTCGGCTTGTCCACCCATGATGCCATCTACACCGACATCTTTTGCGACTCTTTGTACTTCATTGCAGAATATCGACAGACGATCAACCATGTTATTAATGGTTTCCTTGAGGATTAGTATCTCGCCCTTGGCTTCCACGTCAATCTTTCGACTCATGTCGCCGTTCGCGATGGCTTGCGTCACGGTTGATATTCCCCTGACCTACAGATCCGCCACAAAAAAAAATTAGCACGTGTTTGCTATACATCAATGTGCAGACAGGCTTGGTGCGAAGCACGGACAGCAAGCCCTGCAGAACATGCAAACTCGCGCATTGCATTGATGTCAAGGCTGCATTTAGGGCAAAGACCTCAACCCACTAAGTCCACTTACCTGAGAAGTGAGGTTCGACGCCATGGTGTTGACGTTTTCGGTGAGGTCTTTCCATTTGCCTTCCACATTCTCGACTTGAGCCTGACCACCAAGAGTGCCGTCTGTGCCGACGGCTCGAGCTACTTTGCTGACTTCGAAAGCGAAGGTTCCGAGGCGGTCAACCATGGTGTTGATGGTATTTTTGAGGTCCAGAATCTCGCCCTTGACCTCTACCCTGATCTTCTTGGATAGGTCGCCGGCAGCGACAGCACTGGTAACATTGGCTATCTCTCGTACTTGTGTGGTGAGATTCATAGCCATTCCGTTCACGTTTTCTGTGAGATCCCGCCAAGTGCCCTGTACATCGTGAACAGTTGCTTGGCCGCCCAGCCGCCCTTCGGTACCGACCTCTCTGGCGATCTTGGTAACCTCACGAGCAAACTGCTGCAGCTGGTCCACCATGGAATTAATCGTGTTCTTGAGCTCGAAGATTTCGCCGCGACATTCCGCTTGCACCTTCTGTGTAAGATCTCCCTTTGCAACGGCTGTGGTGACGTTGATGATGTCTCGCACTTGTGTTGTCAGATTGTTTGCCATGGCATTGACGTTGACCGTCAGCTCGTTCCACATGCCCTTGACCCCTTCAACATCAGCCTGCCCGCCGAGTATTCCCTCGGTTCCGACATCTCGGGCAACACGAGTAACCTCTGACGCAAATGTGCGCAGTTGGTCCACCATGGTATTTATAGTCTGTTGAAGCTGCAGGATTTCTCCCTTGGCCGCACTTTCAATCTTTTGGGTCAAGTCTCCATGGGCCACAGCTGTGGTGACTGATGCGATTTCGCGGACTTGGTCGGTCAGGTTTTGCGCCATGACGTTGACTGTACAAAAGCATACATGTTAGCATCTGCGAAGAGATGGTTGTGAACATTGGAGGTGATGGGCAGCGGTTCAACCGTACCGTTGTCCGTCAGTTCTTTCCACGTGCCATCCACTCCCTCGATCTGAGCCTGTCCGCCTAATATGCCCTCGGTTCCGACTTCTCTTGCCACTCGAGAGACTTCACTAGAGAAGACGCCAAGTTGATCCATCATGGCGTTCATGGTCCTCTTGAATGTGGTGATTTCGGGGTCCATTTCAATCGGATTTATCTTGACCCTCTTAGATAGGTCACCCCGGGCCGCAGCGGTTACTATCGATCCAATCTCCCGGAGGGCCTTTTGGAATGCCTCGTTGGCCTTTTGGTGCTTCCATAGCTCTCTCTCCAAAGTGGCCACACGTTCCTGCTCGATGATGGCAAGGGCGCGCTCTTGCAGCTGCTTCTGCTCCAAAAGTTGGGCGTTCACGCCGTCCAGCTCGGCCCGCTGGCTGTCAAGCAGCCGGGACTGACCGTCGACATGTTCACGCAGGCCTTCAAGCTCCTCATCGGTGATTGCGTTGAGTTTGGATGCACGACCGTCTGTGGCGAATCCATTCCTTGTCGTGCTGGATGTCGACTTCAGTCGTTTAGGCTCGCGGCCGGAGCTTGAGCTAGTAGGGGACGAGCTATCGTCGCCAAACAGTGAATATGCAGTCTCGTTGGGGGTATCGGGGAATATTGTAGCAGGAGCCGCGTTGGCACGGGTTTCGAGCTGCTGTACCCTTATCACCAGGGCGGCGAGCTCGCGCTCGAGCGATTTCTTCTCGTCGGATTCTGGGCCTGGAAGCTGGACATAGGTACTGGAGCGAAATGAAGCATTTTTTCCAGGGGCTCCCGAGTTGGTAGCGATATTCTCCACAATCGCAGCGACAGCTGCCAGAGTCGCCGCGTCCGCCATCCTGCGCGTGGCGGGTGTCGGAACTCAGCCGACGGTCAAATATAGGACGATTGAGAATATATATGTAGAGAGAGAAAAAAAAGAAAAAGAAAAGAAAAAAGAAAGGGATTCGGCAGCCGGCCTAAACACCAAAGCAGGCGTTGGATTGACCAAGGTTGGATTAGGAATTCATGAGGTTGGCGGGCGCGACGAGGAAGCAAGGGATTGCTGCGGTCGTGGGGAACCAAGCTTGTTGGTTGATTGGGTGGCTCTGGGGATTGTTGTCGGTGGTCGGATGGCGTCTTACTGTTGCAGTGTAAAGACGAGGAAGTAAACCAGCCAAGGGAGGTTCGTAAGGATAAAGAAAAAATATAAAAAATAGCGCCTCCCAAGCCCAATTGCCTCTCAATGGTTCGATCAGAAATAAGGCGGTAAGTCGGTAAGTAAGCGCGAAAACGACACGAGGGGGATGGAAGATTAGGTGATGGATGCTGCACTTGACCAAAGCAAGCAGGGGGGGGAAAGAAAACAAAAAGGCGAAAAAGGGCCTATCGTCTGGTCTGCGGCACCTTGCACAGTAGCGCGGGGAGAGTGGGCTAGAGTGCGAGGGACCACCAACTGGTTCCAGTCAACGGTGAGACGAACCGGACCAGTACCGTACCTGACCACTGTTCAGTCGGTCCGGGTCGCTTGTGTGCTTGGTTGGTGATTTAAGTGTTCTCTCGTTCACTTCACGATGGGTTAAGAGTTGGTGAGAGGAGAAAAAAAAAAAAGAAAAAAAAAAAAAAAGCGACGCAAAAGAAGCGTCAAAAGACAGGCGGGGACAAGAGAAGTGAAAGTAAGAGTGGAGCGAACGGGATCCCAGCATCGAGATCTTAGAGTTGGACGAATGAGAACCACGGCTCCACAACAGTGCGTTCTGAATGGCTGTTGATCATGTAGGGGGTTGCACCATTGACGGCCGAGCGACTCGACCTCTTTTGCAAGGGATAGAGAGGGAGATTGATTTTTTTTTCTTTCTTTTCTCCTCCCCTCTCAGCCCTTTCTTTGGGGTTTACTGTGATCTTCCCCCCTCCCTTCGATTGCTTTCAGTCCCCTGAAGCGGCTCCTCTGTGCCCCTTTTTTTGGTCAGGTATGTCCCGTTTGCTTAAACAATCGTCGTTTGCCCTGAAGATTTTGTTTGTTGGGGGAGTATGGATGGGATGGACAGGGTAATGAGAAAAGGAAAATTCCAGTGGGGGAAGCAGCGTGGATGGATGCGTTCAAGTGACAACGTGTCGGTTTACACAGCGAATAAAAGACAAAGTGGCTTAATACCTAAATAGATACGGATGGTACATAGATAGCCTTACGTTATGGTAAGCAGATAGGTACCTATGGGGAGTAGGCACGTATGTATGTATCTCGGTAGGTATGTAAGGTACCTCGTGCCTTGTTCCTTACTTTAGCAAGGTTAAAAAAAAAAAAAAAAAAAAAAAAAAATTAAAACTACATTGCGGCCGGTTAGACGGGCGGCGGGTCCTTCTTTGATCCAAGGCTGATCGTACAAAAAAAACAGGTCATACCGTGAACCAGATGGGAAAATAAGATAGGCAAAGGCTCAAACCAACATGGACAATCCCTATCTCACAGCTGGCAAGTTAGCTGTGTTTAAGACCGTGGCACCGCCCAATTTGAATCACGACCGTTTGAGCGAAGATCTGCACCAATCCCCAGACACTTGCTGCCGTCGGAACTTGTTGTCGGAACTCGCTGTCGAACTCTAGGAACCGCTGTCTAACGTTTGATATTTCATATTTTGTTGATATGATTTGTTTTCATTCTACTAGTTAGAAAATTATCTTTGTATCAAGTCTCCATCGCATGAATTTTTCCTTGATCATATCGCCCGGTGTTTATTTTTATCTTCTTATTTTAGGATGGGGAGGGAAATATCGGGAAATAGAGAACCATCAATTATTCATGGAAAAGCCCGGGTCAGGGTCTCTCGGTTTGTTTTCTGCCTTTGTGGTTCACGGCTACTTTGTACCGAGCTGCCAAGCTTTTGTGAACGACATTAAATGTGCAGCACAGCAGGTTTTCACAATAGGCCGTTGGACCAAATTCCGTCGCCGAACGTTGTAAGAAACCTTTTTGCCTCTCGGCCTGTAGCACTTGACTCCTAGGTACCTCGTTACTTTGCCATAGTTCTGTGGACTAGACCGAACTAGACCACACTAGACTAGACTAGACCTAGTGAATAAAGAAAAGGGTCCTGTTGTTGTTGGCTCTTTTTTTTTTCCCCCAGGCCCTGATTTTCACACATGTGGCCAGGCTGACTAGCCAAAAGGCGCCAGATCGACAGGTGGCAGGCCAGCACTGCCCCTCGCGACATAGCTTTGCCTTTGCTTTGGTGCTTCAATTCATTCCATTTTTAGGGGTCGTGATCGTCGGCGGGCGTCGCACAAAGGAAGGGCCAAGAAAGCAATGGGGGCCAATCTAGGGTCACTCATTCTCTCCCGCTGCCGAGCCATCAAAGAGGCACCAGACCCGGTTTTTGGTTCACATTCCTTTTTAGGGGAGAGGACCTTTTTTTTTTTTTTTTTTGACTCAGTGCTCCGCACCCCAAGTCTGGTACTTGGCATTGGTTGGCGGATTCCGCAAAGAGATCGACACGACAAAGAACACATCTCTACCCAAGGGTGTTTGTGCCGTAAGAAACGCGCGGCAGAACAAGCAGTCAGCACGGCAGAGCGGCTTGGACCAAGATAGTCCTTCTACAGCAACTAGTTAATATTCACCTAGACTGTAGCCTGCTTTTGTGCTGCGTCTCGACCAGTCGGCGTCACTTGGCTCTCCGGTTCCAACCAAACATACCATGGCAATATGATATATGGAACCCAGATAAGCGTTACATTCGCCTTCACGGGAACCCGCCCATCCCCGCTGCCCTGCAGTTGTGCACCACTCGCCAGCCGATGATTTTGCTGTTGCAGCCACGCGGATGGGCATGGAGAAAAAGGTTGCCCACCCCAAGTTTGCTCTGCTTGGTACGGCGTTGCCTCCCCTGCAACGCCCCCGCCGTACGTCGTGTCCTCCGTCCCCGTTTGTTCGGCCTTGGCGCGGCTGCCCAATCGCGGTTGGCTTGTAGGTTTAAACGATCAACATGGAGCGGTGGGGGCGCTATTTTGTCCTGAATTTCATCCCATACCACCCACAATAATTTGTTGCCAGATCCTCCCTTTTACCCTCCCGAAAAGCCTCCTAGTCTCGCTTGTTCTCGTCAGGCTCACTTTTCAGCATGCGACCACCTGACAGGAACCACTAACTTTTAGGCTAGGAACCTAGCTGTAGACTAGCACACCGCAGCGCAACGGGTCTCAGGACAAATACAAAAAAAAAAAAAAAAATAGAAAGAGGGGAAATAAACATAAATGTAAAACATCCGGCTCCCTCTCAAGACCCAAGTCTTTTTTGTCGCGTTTTGTTTTGGCGCTATCAACCACAAGCAAAACCACAAAGCAAATGGGTTGACGTCATTGGCGTGGAAAAGGGAGCGAAATTTGAATGGCAGGAGGCCTGATTGACTTTTTAGTCGTGACAGAAATCCACACTCGAGCCTTGAATGGGGTCTACCCTGCGTGTAATTATTGGTTGTGAGCAGCGATATGCCACGCAGGCGATTGTACGGTCAACAACCAATAATGGAAAACAGTGCACATTTGTTCGCTCCTTTCTACTTACGGAGCACAAGTCGCAATAAACGGTCAAGCGTTCCGACTGGTTACAAGTCTAATGTACGGAACACAATTGTGTTCCCCATTTTCGTTCAATTTGTGCTACGAAAGCAAATCGCTGTAACTCCCCTACCTTACTTGCTTACTTACCGTACAGTAATCGTGGATACGGTAGGTAGTAGACACGATACACTGTACCAGTGCCACGCGTCTACGGTGCGTTTCAGCTAAAGCCAAAAGAAGAAAGAGGCTACAGATCCATACCCACAAATATGTTCCACCACGGACAACTGACAAGGGATTTGAGCTTCTCGTCACAGTCCAGGACCCATCCACACTTCCGAATAAAACCCCAGCAGCCAGCGAGAGTACTTGGATAGTATGTGAAATATGGGTCCTATCGACTGGGACATGTGTCAAGAAAACAGATGACAGGGGGGGGATTTTGCCGGGTATTTGTCTCCGCACAGCTACGCACCTTGAGGCCTCTATCTGTACTGTAATGTACTGCTTACTGACAGGTAGAACCGTATATCACTTATTATAGGTACAGTTGTAGTCAAGTCATTTTTCGGCTGGCCTAAAAGCTAGTTCCAGCTTCACACACCTGCCAGCTACCCTGAAGCAAGTTGTTCCGTACCTGAAGCACTGTAATTTTAGATTGGGTTGATCGGATTCTCGGCCGTCACCGCCACGAGGGGTGGTTCGCCTGCATACTGTAAATAAGGGACCATCGACCGTGCTCCACGTCTATTTTTTTTTTTTTTTCGCCTTGCCGGCAAGCGAAGTTTTCGGAGAAAATTGGTCCCTAGTTGATCACAAAAAGATGATTAACGTAAAACAAAAATTCGGCAATCCCGAGGTTGATGGGGGGTGTTGGGTCGAGAAATGTGTGGAACCCTGGATGTCGCCAAATGAGAGAGAGAAAAAAAAAAAGAAAGAAAGAAAGAAATCCATTTCTGGTCTAGAATTGCAAAGTATAATGGACGATAACTATAGTACATCGTTCCGAACCTCGGTCGAGTAATCTGCAGTACCTGTTGAAATGATCTGTTGGTCCAGAGTGTCTCCTTAGCCAAGCTAGCTTTCCACCGACGACTGATTTGCCAGATATGGACCAATGCCCCAATGATTGATTGATTCAGTGAAATGGCTTTGCCACCTTCTTGCGGGCGTGTAGCACGTGCGTAGTGGAGACACTAACTATCCTGTACCAAACTCTCCTCGACGACATGAGACTTTCAGGGCGATAAGATAAAAGTTTTCTTTTTCTTTTTCCTTTTGGCAGCGTGCATGACAAAGCACGGCAAAGTGAAAATCGCATGCAGCAAGAAACAAGAAAACGCTATTCAGGGCGTCCTTACGTACCACATTTGACTCCCTGCGCGGTTTCAGTCTTTGAAAATTCGCAGGAATAACAACATCTAAAAATAATAATAATAAACAAAAAAAGGATAACATCAATCACACGCATCACCAACCACCTCGCATACGTATTATGATAATAAGGCAGCTCGGTTCCCGAGCCATGAGCAGTATGGCGACAAAGACGGTGCCCATCCCACGCAGGGGCGTCGACTACAGAGGAAAGGTGGTGCTTGCACCCATGGTGCGCAGCAGCGAGCTGCCGTCGAGGCTCATGGCGCTTCACTATGGCGCTGATCTGGTATGGGGTATGTCATGAATCCCCGCGCATTTTGCAAGACGGAGTGACTCGCCCCTCCCGCTCTGCCCCGCCTTCAACAGGACGTCAAGAAAAGAAAAGGCTGACCGAGGGATTCAAACAGGTCCCGAGACGGTCGACTACTCCATGATCGGCACCACGCGCCGCCTCAACCCAAAGACCAAGGTGCTGCAGTGGACGCGGCTGCAGAACAACGGCCAGAAGCAGGCGCCTCCCGACGCCAAGGAGAACGCCATGTTCACGATGCACCCGGATCTCGAGGGCAAACGCCTCATCTTCCAGCTGGGGTCGGGCGATCCGCAGCGCGCCGTCGCGGCCGCGAGCCTGGTCGCCAATGACGTGGCCGGCATCGACCTGAACGCGGGGTGCCCGAAGCCATTCAGCACGACGGGAGGGATGGGCGCGGCGCTGCTCAAGGACCCGGACCGGCTGGTGGCCATACTCGAGGCGTTGGTGCGCGAGGTCGCCCCCGCGGCCGAGATCGGCATCAGCGTCAAGATCCGCCTGCTGGAGACGGCCGCCGAGACCGAGGCCCTGGTCCGGCGCCTGGTCAAGACGGGCATCACGGCGCTGACGGTGCACTGCCGCACCACGCCCATGAGGCCGCGCGAGCCCGCCATCCGCGGCCAGCTGCGCATGGTCGCCGACGTCTGCCGCGAGGCTGGCGTTGCCTGCCTGATGAATGGCGACGTCAAGGACAGGGACGAGGCCGTCCGCCTCGCCGCTGAGTACGGCACCGACGGCGCCATGATCGCCAGGGCCGCCGAGACGAACCCGAGCTGCTTCCGCGCCGGGGCCGACGGCGGCCTCGCCCCCTGGACCGAGACCGTGCCCATGTTCATGAGGCTCTGCCTCGACATGGAGAACAAGTTCTCAAACACAAAGTACCTGCTCGGCAACATGATACCCGGCAAGGCTCCAGAGTTCCGGTCCGCGCAGCACGGCAAGACATATGTGGCCTTGTGCGAGGCCTTGAATCTCGAAGACCTCGTCGAACAGGCCAGGGCCCTGGACGACAAGCTGGGACTTACGGAAAGACAGGAAAAGTCCAAACCAGCGGCCGCTTTGGAGAAGAAGAAGAAGGAGGGCAGTCGGTGGCATCAGAAGGAAGAGAAGGAGAAGCAGAAACAGAAACAGAACAACCCCGCCGCTCTTGCTTCCGGTGGCAACATGAGCAAGGCCAGGGAGGCGAGCGCAAAGCCGCGCAAGCTGTTGTCTGAAAGGGGCGTGGGGTCGCGGCAAGAAAATTCACCTATCACAAAAGCTCCGGCGCTGGAATCAGCGACGTTGAACACCTAGTGGCGGAGGGGGAAGGGTGAAGCGGTGGTATAGCTTCGATCAAAAGCTTTGTTTCTTTTTCTTCCCTCTTCTTTTTAACCTTATTCTTCTCTCTAATTATCTGATCTATCCCCCGTCTGTAAATATTAGCATGAGCATATGGCCGGCGTTGATTTGGTAGAGCGGTTTATTCAAGTTGATTACCACATACACCAATGGATTTTGAAACAAAACATCATTTAGGATAGTGTTCACCTACATATCAGGACGATTTAGGAGTTTAAATGGCGTCTTGCCCAGGTCCGATGTTCCTGTATATCTAGTCTAACTCTTGTCTTGGTCTCCGCTGTTTCTGTACCTTGAATCCGTATGCCTGAAGAGCACCGAGATTTAGACCCATCTAGGCTAGTTCTATACCCTCTTTCCTTGCGCTATCAGATCCGCAACCTTTGGCGGGAGCACCAGGGCACTTCGATCGTTGCGACGGTGAAAGTCAACCAGCGCAATGGCCGTCTTCTCGGGAAGGTCCTCGTGGATGAAATGGCCGGCTTCTGGAAACACCTGTAAGGCGTATTTGCCTGCGTCCAAGGTCAGTCAGTCTCTGTTTGTTGTGTTATTCTGTTGTGCTGCTGGGATTCTCCACCAGCAGCTAGCTTGGACAAAGTCTCACCTTGCATCTGCCCTATCGTCAACTCCGTGTCCAGACGGTCCGTCCCGGCCAGCAGCAGCATCTTGCCTCCGCGACCAGTGAGGAACTTCTTGCTCAGGCCGACGAACCAGCCCTCCCAGAAGGGCTGCGTGGCCGCCAGGTCCGTCCGCCACCTCCAAGGCCTGGCGTTGCCGCCTTCCCCGTCGGCCTCCTCCTGGGCGCAGTATGTCAGGAGGGCCGGCACGCTGGTGCGGGCCGAGATGGAGTTGCGAATCGTCCGTGAACGCACGTGCCAGTCGATGGCGGCTGGGACAGAAGCGAAGCCGGTAGGGCGGGTGGAGAGGTATGTCTGCATGCTCTGCAACGCATCCATGGCCGATCCCTCCACCACGTCGAGGACCGCATAGCCGAGGAGGACCGAGTCATCCAGCCGCCGGAGACCCGCGAGGTGCGTGACGACCGCGCCGCCGAGCGAGTGGCCTACTAGCACCATGGGCGGGAGGACCTGCCAGCCCATCTTGTCCTTGGTCGCATGTATGACGCCCAACAGATCGGCGGCCAGCGTCTCAAGGGTCAGATCCAGGTCGGGTGAAGACGTGGTCGTTGATCCATGGCCACGTGCATCGAGAGATAGGATGCCTGCCGATGGGTTGAGCTTCCTTATCTCAGCACCAACGACGGCGAAGCTGAGACCAGAGGAGCCGGCGCCGTGGTGTGTGACGAAGAGGGGCCCTTTCCCGACGGGCGAGGTGAGGTAGGCGTGAAAGGTGTTGGTCGCCTCGGAGCCCTCTGCCCCGACGTCAAGAAAAAGCTCTCGCTCAAAGTACGTCGTCCATGGAACGGGTTCCAATGTGCGACCTCTAGACACCCTACGACCACGTCGGAATGACTCTAATGATCAGCAGGATGGTTCACAGCAGCTTTGAGCCAGGGGGGATGCAGTAATGGATGATTCGAACCCTTGTGGCCTGGCAAAGAGATTTTGCTGTACAGACGGCACGATGGTCCCTGTCGACGAGGCAGAGGACGCAGAGGATGAATCGTCCTCGGGAAAGTCTAGCAACTCTGGTACATTGCCAGTCTCTTCGAGATGATCTTTGGGCTGCTGCTGTATATGATAGGTAGGGGCATTTTGTTCATTGGCCTCGTCGAAGTGCGGTGTTGATGCCATTGGATCAACACGCGCCTTTGCCCATTTTTTCTGTAGCTCACTCATCGCAGCCCAGGGAGAAAAAAAATGGGGGGGAAGAAAAAAAGGGAACGCAGCAAGATTGACTTCGCGACAGTCGATGGCTCCTGACAAGGCAGACTGACGTTGAGAGATTTACAGATGGACGGCGGCGTACTCTGCCTATTTTGGTGTCTTTGGTGCTGGGATATGCAATCTGCCTGCGTCCACTATTACACAGCAACCCTTCCTTGGTGCCTAGGCAATAGGCCTCAGCGCAGTGAGAAGACTTGATAGACAGAGTCGCAGGCTCTAAACGTTCAGCACGCCGTTAAGATTAACAGTCGTTTGGGGAGCGAGAATCTTATTGATGCAAGGAAGGAACGAAGAAGGATCGATTTTTATGTTGATTGTTCAAGTGGGATATGGCGAGTCGCGACCCCGCATACCTTGTTCAGTTCATACTGTATGTGGTAAGTAACATCGCAAATTTCCACCATCAACAACTAACTGCCTAGCACAGAAACAGATGTCTCCTGACGTCCGTCCACGAATCAGGGTAAACAAAGATCTGAGCCCAGACTTCACATTGATAGCGCCTCGGGCGAACCAGGAAGCAGTGTCATTTTTTTGTTTTATAGTAAAAAGAAATTGCTTAGGTATATATGTAGTTCAAGTAAATAGGTTCTCTCGTCGTGAGGGGTATGTTTGTACGTAATGAACGAATGGCTAAAAATACACACACCATATTCAACAATGAATGCTCGCTGTTGGAAAGATGGCATCATACAAAATACCAAGAGACAAAGAAAAAAAAAAAGAAAGCCTCAACATGGTTTCGGTCCAATCCCATGCACCAGTCCCGGCGCACACCTAGTAGCCACCGCGTGGTCCATAGCCATAGCCGTTGTTGTTATAGTCAGGACCCTGGTTGTAGCCGCCTCCATAGCCGCCACCGCCGTAGCCCGGCGGCACGTAGTTGCTCGGGTTGTAGTTGTTCGTCGGCCGAGGGGCGCCGTAGCCACCACCAAGAGCGGGCAATGTCGGCTGCCTGCTGTCTGCTGTCGCTATCGGTGCGGCTCCCGCCAGGAGATTATCCTTGTCGTCATACTGGGACTGCGGCGTGAGAGGCCTAAACGTGTCGGACCTGAATGTGTCTCCGGCGCCCGCAGGTTGCCTCTCACTGGGGTACGGGCTTCGAGGCCCAGGGCTGAGGTGCCTATCTGGCACGGCGCGTGGCGGTGAAAGTGCCGACTTTTCGTCCAAGGCCGTGTTGGCAACGGCAAATGTGGCAGATGAATCCTTGCCTTCTGTCTTGGGTCGATCCAGGAGAAGGGAGTTGCGTGCGTCAAGGGGCGTGAGTGTGTCGGCATCGCGCATTTTCTCTGCAAGCTCAAGTTAGCAAACTCAGATCAAATCTTTGTAAAAAAAAATAAAAATAAAAATAAAAAAAAAGTGCGTTACAAGGGAGTGTATTTTCATGACTTTACTTACCGAGCTCCTTTCTCCGCTTACGATGCGGGTTAGCCTTGCAGCAGGCAATGATGGCATTCCAAGCAATGAGAATTGCCAAAACACCGGTCAAAGTAGATTGGAGGACAATGAGGACGACGCCAGCCACCGTCTGAGTCGTCTGCTTTACACCAAACTCCTGGACAAAGACCAGGATAACCACGACCGAGAGGACGCGGACGACGGCGATGATGACGTTGATGACGTTGCCAGATTTTCGCTCGTATGGTCGGTTCCAGATGAGCAGGACAAGCATGAGAGCCTCGATACAGAGCAGGGAGATGGTCTGGACCCTTCCATGTCCATCACCCGCAGCGATGCAGACACCCTTTGCGAAAAGGTAGACGATTGTCGGAACAAACAGCCACCAGTAGTCCTTCTTGTACGACTCATAGAACATGCTGTACTTGACCCAAATGCTCTTCTGGTCGTAAAGTCCGCTTGCGCTACCCTCTGCCTGCTTGAGCTGGCGAGCAGTGTACCAGATCTTGAAAGAGAAGAAAAGCAGGACGCCAGTGAATAGTGTCAGTGTCACTCCAGCAAGCGTCTTGGCGGCCCAGGAATCTCCATGTGTGAACTGAAATATGCAGTACAGTACCCAGACGCCGTAGAGCAGCAGGATGAGCGAAGTGATGGCGCGCGCAATCGAACCCCAGTAGTGCTCGCGAAACCCAATCAGGGACTTGGGGAAGTTTCCAAAGAGGGCCCAGAACTCAAGTATTAGCTTGAACAGCAGAATGCCGACGGCGATGGCAACAATGGCAATGGCTACGATCAGAAGAACCGTCATGAAAGTGTTCGCAGAAGGAATAGACAGCTGGTTGACGTAGGCCTGGATTCCAGTGACGGTCGTGCGCAGGTTTTCGGGCATGCCAGAGTTTTCTCCGCCCGATGCTGGGGCGGTGGTGTTAATGCTCGTCTCAATCTGCCTGGCCGCGAGCATAACCAGGTCATCAAACGCTCGCTTTACCTTGACTACGTTGCTCTGCGGGGCCTGGATTGAGCCGTCATCGAAGACCAGAGTGGTGTTGCGCAGAGCTGCGACGCTGTCGGCGGTAAGGTTGCCGCCGGTCCTGCCGCGAAAGTCGTCGATGGCAACCTGGAGTTGGGTCCAGGGGACGAGACCGGTCGAGAAGGCAAAGTTTTTGGAAAAGCTCCTATACACCTGTGGGTAGGCAACCGAGAGCATGCCATCCATGGCCAGACCTTGGAACCACCCAAACACCTCGGTGAAGCTGGGACTGACAGTCCCGAACCCGGCCGCACTTCCGCCGGCTGCGGCACCACCTCCACCTGCAACTGCGGCACCCATAGCCGAGACTCCAGTCATGACAAGAGCCGCACCGGCGACGCTGGCGGCGACATACGAAACCGCCGGAACATTGGCCGTCTTGCCGTTTGACACTTGGGACCTGATGCACGCCACATTCCGTTCCGAGTCCAGGGCCTTGAGTTCGAGAGTGGCGAGGGCGGCGATGTCGGGGATCTGGAAAGCAATCGCGGGAACGGCATCGGCAAACTGAGCTGGAATAACTTGCTGGCCTCGTGCCGAGAAGGTGCCGGCAGGGACTAGAAGAAGAGCAACATAATATTTCAGTCAGCAGTCGTCCCAACATACCTAACAATACAAACACATAATACGCCAGCCCTCTGGAGCAA
Organism: Pyricularia pennisetigena; assembly: GCF_004337985.1. NCBI lineage: Eukaryota > Fungi > Ascomycota > Sordariomycetes > Magnaporthales > Pyriculariaceae > Pyricularia > Pyricularia pennisetigena. The sequence continues at coordinate 4,181,630 of NC_043741.1, forward strand.
CATACCTGGACACAGCTGGGATACGAAAGTGATGGCAGAGCAAGGGTTGAACTTGTTGGAGAAGACGCTCTGGCCGTATGCCGTCACTTCGAGAGAGGCCGTTACGTTCTGTACTCTGCTGCTTGTCCCGCTTATGTCGAAGACGACAGTCTTGTTCGAGGCGTTGTAAGTGATTTCCATCTTCTTGACCTCCACACTAGGGGTGGTCCCGCAGTTGCTGAAGCCGCTAGTTTTGAGAATGTCCTCGGCCGCAACGCCTTGCAGTGCCAATGCCATAATACCAAAGGCACCGGCGGCGAGCCGATACCATGGCTCTTTTCCTCCACCGTATCGCGCCATATCGATATCAAGGTTTCGTAACTGCCGGGTCGAATGGCTGAACTGCCAGATATGCGTTAAGAGGTCTATTCGATTTTTGTTGTTGTTTTTGTTTGCGTTCTCCAAAGAAGGGATATGGTTTATCTGAAATGTTATGCGTTGCTGGTCATGAGATCGATCCGGTCGAGTTCCAAATGTAAAACAAATAAAAACAAGTGCTTCAAATATATGGTTGACTCGGTACTAATCGGCCACGGGCAGAAAAAAAAACAATAACCAAACAATGAAGAGAAACAAAGGGCCAAAATGGCAAAAAAGATCAATGAACAATCAACTGTTTAGAATAGAATAATACGGGCCGAGGATCAACCTGGAAAGAATGAAAAAAAAAAAGGGCAGATAAACTGCCCTTTGACCAAAGATTGCGTCGCCTCTTGGAATGGGTTTCTCAACCACCACCCGAGAAAATAGTCAATGTCAAGATGTCTTGTTAACACCCTCACTGTCGGGACGGTGGTGAGAAGGAGAAAAGAGAGGGACGAGCAAGATGGATGACAAGGGTGCGAAGAGGTCGTAGGATAAAAAGAAGACAGGGAGTGATTGTGAGCGACGCGCCAAGAATGCAACCAGCAAGCGAGTACCGGAAAACGGACTGGCTTGTCTAGGGTTGCAGCCACCAACACAAAGATGTCAGCAGCAGATAGATGAAACGAATGAATATGTGCTAGGTCTAGATCTATTAACGACTGGAGGAGAAGGCCAAGGAAAGGGTTGTCCAGTAAGGACTCAAAGGCGTGAGCGGCAAGGTAGAGGAAGAGAAGAAAGAGAGAGGACGATGAGGGAGACACTGAGACAGGGGGGAGTGAAGAGAGAGCTAGAGACTAGCTCTGATCGACGGTCGAAGAAGGGGTACCCAATGATGGCCCACGCCGTAAGTATAATGAACAGTTAATTACCACTTCACGTATTGTACCAGATTAGTGAGTGCCTCGCATTCCACCAGACCGACTTACCACAATGCGAACCCAGTCTTGTTGGGATATACCCAGACCAAGGCCACAAGATTCGGATCAGGAATGCCCGATACCCTCGCCAGAAAGTCAAGTCGGTGGATTGCGGTGACATTGCGGTCGCATGGAGGCAGACAGAGATACACACACCCACCATTCAAGGTCGGGCATCTTTTTGTCCTTTGACGTTGGGTCGACTGGGGGCGGGCGGCTCAAACAAAGCTTGCGTGTGGAGCGGCGCTGACGACAATTGGACGCCGTCTTCTCACTGGCGTCAGGGGTACGCGCCGGACCCCACCAGTCACGAACCCGCCAACCCCGATGAACAGGCACAGGCGGACCCCACCCGAGCATAAAAGTAGGTAAAATGGCCCTTGACAGGCAGGGATTATCAGCGTCCGAAACACTTCTGAGGGGGTTGCTGAGACTTGACCGGCGCTCTTATCATGTCTCTGATTGGAAGGAGGCTCTGCGACGCTCCATCTCAGGAGCACATTTCAATTGTTCTGGAAGCTGAGTGAACGGATTGTGAATAAAAAGCCCCGTCTGGACCCAGATTTCTGAAGAAGCGATATGCAAGATCGATCCAATTTCAAGTCGTCCCATTCCAAGTATTCAAATTTCCATGGAACAGAAGCGAGAGAGGGAAAAAAAAAAAAAAAAAAAAAAAAAAAAAAAGTGTACAGTACAGTACAGCAATAGAGCATCTCCTTTGGAGGGACATATGTCTTTGCGCAATCGTGGCAGTCGATTGTTTCGCTAGCACACGCCCACAACTTGGCAGCCTTGATCTGCAGTCCGTCTGCTCCGTACACATGGTTGGCCAATGTTTATCCAGCCACAAAAAGCATAAACTACTACGTGGTACGTATTGTACAGTAATTTAATACGTACGTAGTACAGTATTAGTGGCCCGCTCGATATTTGCAGGGGTCCAGCTCTTGAGATTATTGACTGTATTTGTTCGTCTTGATTCTTTTAGCACCACGCTAGATGGATGAATTCTGAAAGGATTTCGCGTGTCGGCTGATATCACAGTAGAACAACTTGTACAAGTAACTTTACTAACTAATGTAGTGCACCTGAGGCTTGCTTGATGGACTTAGCCCTCTGATTACATGGTCGAACAAACATGGGCTGGTTTGTCTTTTTGACGTCCACGGTTAGGATGACATCAAATGTCTCCAAGCACCAACCCTCCAGCCATGTTTGCCTACAACAACCGGGCTTGCATCCAGGATATGCAAGGCAGAAATCACCGTCGCATCGCGACGAGCCTCGCATCATCCCTTGGATCTGCTACGTGCCTTGAGCCCAACGTCTATGCCGTTTAGGTCTTCCATCCAATCTTCTCTTTTACGGGGTATAGATGGGCCTCCTACCCCTTTTCTTCTTCTGGTAAACGATCGGAGGATGCGGGATTCGCATGAACATGACATGACGAGCTTCCGGGTTACCAAAGTCATCACAGGCACGGGCCATCGCTGTAAAGCCTCCATGCTCCCTCCTCATTTGCGAATGACTCGGAAGTAGATCCGCAACTGCCCCAGCAAAGAAAAAACTCTATCAACAAGCTAAATGCTTGACACGTCAACTTATGAGACAACGCCAAAAACCGTTGACTTTCTATAGCTATATTCTGTTTGTTTATGAGTTCACAGTTACGTCACGAAAACCAAACGATGAATCGCCGCTTCCAAAATAATAACCAACATAATAACAAAAGAAAAAAAATCCTGGCTTCTTGTCCCATACGCCCGCCTCCCATGATGGATGGATGCATTACTTTCCTCCACTCGCCGATCCATTAACAACGCAGTGAACTAGATCGCATCAACACAACACAAACGCCTTAACTTCGATACTCATAGCCGTATACCCTGGAGACGAACGCCATACTAAAAGAGAAGAAAAAAAAAATTCCCACCCCCAAGAATAGGACCAAATTTCAAAAGAAATGGGTATCTGAGCTATTAAGATCGCGGCAAAACATGTGAAAAGAGGCACGGAAGAGGACAGGCACCAAAGTGTTCTGTCGTTACCAAAGCCTGCTGTAATTTTATTTTTACTGGTAAAAACTGCCTCCGCCCGCTTGCTGACGGTCTGCACTTTGAGGGTATGGAGAGGTCCGTCCTTGAAATTGGCCGCCCATGCCAGCTCCGGCGCTCATCAAGCCACAATCAAAGTTCAAGGCCGTGGTGCTGTCGTGAAGCGGCGCGGAGCTGATTGCCATCTGGGGAAAAGGCTCTAGGCCGTTCGTAGTAACGGAGAGACCAAACGGCCGCTGAGGTGTAGTCAACCCGCCAAAAGAGTTGGCCGAAACTGGCAGGTCAAGAAAGCCTGTCTGATGGGGCGTCTGGTACGCAGAGCTTGGGCTGACGTTCGGCATGCCCAACACACCTGTCGTATCTAGGGATTGTAGGCTGCTTAAACCGTGATTGAAGCTTGGGGCTGGAGTGTGGTGGAATTGGGGACTGACAAAGGGCCCCCCGGTATCAGGAGACGTTACACTATAAGGGAACTGAGGTTGCTGAACTGAATAAGTGATTGGACTGTGCCTTTGGTGCCCTGGCATTTGCAGGTGGGTAGGCTGTTGAGGCAAACCTCTTTGGGCGTGCAGATGAGTCTGTGGTTGATCGTGCGCAGGAGAGATGGCAGCAAAAGGCCGTTGTGGTGGTTCCTGGACCGGACTAACGATTGTATCGGCATCCAAATGTTTACGAGCAACAAGCCTCAGAATAGGGAGGCTTATCTGCTCCATGTGTTTGGCGAGATGCACAGTAAGCTTCTTCCATGTCGGAAAAGTCTTTCCACAGAACCGGCATGGCTCATCTTGTGGCCGTGCTCGGGTTTCCGCATGACAACTTTCAACTTTTTGCCATGTGCGATCCAATCCCCCCGCACGCTTGATGGCAGCCTTGGTCTTGACCTTCGGCTCCTGGAACTTGTGCTCGCGAACGAGGTGTTGTAAAAAGTTATCACGGCGATAGCATGTGTGTCGACAATCGGCAACGTCACAGGTCCACCATTCCAGGTGTCGGTGGCCCTCATTCTCGTGTCGGACCCAATCCGCCTTCCGCTTGAAGATCTTGGGCTCCCTGCACCTATCCCAAGTACAAGTAAATGGCTGGACATCCTCGTGCACATGCTTCGTCCAGTCCGAAGGCTTCTGGAACTTCTTGCACTGAAAGCATAATTGGCATTCAAATTCGGCGGGCAGCGTCTGGGTTGGTGGCATCGGTATATCGCGAGGGAAGCTGTCCTGCCCAATGGCGCCTTCCAGTGGTGTCGATAAGTCTTCATCGGAGCCGTGGATCCTGGCAGACCAAGGGTCATGTGCTCCTTTGTTCTCAAGTGGGACAGCAGAACCACCCAGGGCGATACAAAGCTTACCACACGGGCAGTTTCTGTCCTGTACGCTACCCATATGCTTGACTTTATGAGTCAAAAGACTCTTGTACCGCGCAATCTGCTGATATGCTATGCGTTCCACCAGATAGTTGTTTTGCTCAGCGAGCATGGGATTTAACTTGAGTATGTGTTCCGAAAATCCAGCAAGGTTTGGGGCAACATCATCTATCAACTTTGTGCCATCCGAACTCATCTCACCATCATCCTGATCATCTTCATCTTCGTCGTCGTCTTCGTGATCCGTGACGCCCACTGTGTTGGCTAGATTGGCCACCGGGGGACCTCCTGCCTTCATCCACATGCCTGCAATGTTGGAGACCGAGCTGCTGCCTTTTGGCCTGGCAGGGAGGTCGGACTTGGCACGGCGACGGAATGTATTAACTTTGAGTCCAAACGGACTCTTCGGAGAGACAACTGGTGTGGTTGAGCTGATGGATCCACTCCGAGCATGAGCGGTCCCTATGGCGGCAAAGTTGTTTCCCATTTCCACGAGAGCAGTGTTAATGCTCGGCACAGGCCTCTTACCCCAGCTAGGAGAGCGAGATGGGGGCGCGAGCCTGTCACCGCTCTCCCGCCTCTCGATTGCCGGGCTTACCGCATCATCATCACCCTGACCGGTGAAAGAACGCTTGAGGTTAGCCAACCCCGAGGCGCTTGGTCGTCTGCGCACCACTTTAAATAGCTCATCCAGGAAGTTGTTAGGCTTTTTGGGTTCGGCGTGGCTGATTGAGAGCTTCTTAACCCAGCTGCCACTAACAATACCCTCCATGTCTACAATACTCGGTAGGCTCCGACGCCGGGTGCCCCAGGTTGCTGCTCTCGAAACAATGGAGTCATTGTCTCGGCACGCGGCCTCAAACTTGGCCACAGCCTCTGTTGCAGTTTTCGGTTGGGTGGGAGTGGTTGCTCCCGCCACTATCGGCAGAACAGTCGGTGAGTCGCCCCAAACCCGACTACTGAGCAAAATCTGCACGTCGTCCTGTGTCATCGGCCCCGACGCATCTTCGCGGAAATAGGTCTGACCTGCCTTGGTCGCATTCCTAGTGTCACTTCCAAGACCGATTTCACGATCGGGAACGCCCACACCGTAAAGCGACTCGGGCCTTCCCTCGCCATCCGACCCGGATGATGTTTCTGCAGTAGCCGATAGCCAGTTGTCGACGACGCTGTTTTTATCTTGGACCTCGCGAGCCGCTGCCAGATCATTCGGGCTGGGGGTCTGAGCTGCAGAACGACTACAGGGGTTCAGTCCGCCCTGACCTGTGGCAGTGTCTGGCATCCATTTGCCTCCCCCATCGCGGGAGACCTCGAAATGCGTTGCTAAGGGTAAATTGACAGCACCTAACCCTGAGTTCGCATCCAGCGGAGCGGCGAAGCCCATGAGCTTTGCATCCATAGTACCTTCGTCGGCATTGTCGTCCCTTCCCCACATGGATACGGTTACCCGTGGGCTTTGCGCCGACATGTGAGACATGGTTGGCGCTATTCCGTCGTCGCTGGAAGGAATGCTGTCGCTGGTGTCCGGTGTGAATTGCGACTGGGGGAGCATTACAGCCGATTTTGGCAACAGGACATCCCCCGACAACCTCCTTTGAACAGGAGGCGACACGGTATGTAACGAAGGATCCGGGCTCAAGGGATAGGTTTGGCTGGTTGACGAGAGAGATGACACGAGGGGAGGGTTGAATGTGTTCTCTGTAAGGGACTGATCAAAAGCAAAGTCGTAAAGAGACGAGTGGAGACTCCCTCCGAGGAAGGACGGTACCCCGCCGTGGGCGTCGCCAAAGTTAACGCCCAAGAAATCGTCGCCGACGTCACTGTGACTAAAGTCGCTTGCCTGGTACTGAATACTGTCGGGCGTAGACCCAGTCGATGTGTTCGTGCCCTGAAATGTAGGAGGCGTTGAGCGGATGCCGCAGTGGGCAGAGGGGGAGAGATGGTTTAAGGTTGCGGCCGGCGATGAGGTCCCGGGGCGGGCTCCCTGGGTGGTAACGGGTCGTTGGTCAGGCATACCCAGTCGACCACCGTTGAGGTGCTGAGACGGGATAACAGTAAAGGTGGACGTCATCTCCAAAGAAGTAATGCGTGCGGCGCAAGATCAGAGCAGGTGGCGCGCCGACGGTGTTTAATATGGACGAATGAAGGTGGATCGAGAGCGGCCAACCGGATTGAACCTGTCGTCAAAAGGTCCGTTGCCTTCCTTCCTAGGCCGAGCACATGTTCCCGTCGCTGGGCTCAACCTTTGGGGAAATGGAATGAAAGAGGTGCGGAGTGGCTCGCAGTTGTCGCGCAGAAGCTCGGTGGCTGCTGAATGCGCTTGCTGGTCGTTTAGTCTGTCGCAGGGCTGTGTCGCTAGCCACAAAATCAGTCCGATGTTTACTTTTTTTTTCCCTCTCTTTCTTACTCGATGAGACAGCTGGGATTAGCAGCGGGAATGATCGCGGTGGGAATGCAGAATGATTAGTGGAATTGTTCGATCACAATGCAAAGCTTGATGAAACAGCGGTAATAGGTTTGGGATGGAAGAAGATCAGATTGAAGATGGGCGCAAAAGGATATCGAGGGTGGCATTGCATGCGCCCGCAGCTAAGCTAAGGATGACAGGGTCTCTGTCACGATTATTTGTTGTACCCATAACGGCGCAGGCATTGCATTTGGCCCAAGTCACTGGGCTGGCTACCTTTCTTTTACCCAAGTCGATGGCTGCAGGGCTGGGCGGTATTGTTTGGGGGCCTCAAACCGAGGAGGTGCACAGCGCTTATCGGCAGTGGGCCGGACTGGGGTTGACGTGAAAGTCAGGTACAAGGGAGTGGGGTGGCGCGTACTGGCTGCGGCAGAGTCCCCAGCTTCCAAGCACAAGCTGCAATACTATATAGTAAGTCTCTGTTAGGTGAGTAGCCGGCACCCATTGTGCGTTTGGCTTACACTGTACTGATTGCTCGATTAATTGGGGGAGGGGGGAGGTCTTGATTCTCTAGAGTTGACATATCTAGTCTAGTCAGACTTCCCCCGCACCAAACGATTGTATCCGTAGTTGCTGAGTTGCGGTCCTGTTCAAAAGAACCTTGCGAAGTGTAATAGTTAGTAATTGAATTAAGTGTCTTTCGTGTTCTATATTTGTCCTAGGTCCACTTCAATTGCTTCGTTGGCTCGTGCCAGAGCCAGACATAGTCGGGCAAGTCGGGATTCATGGACGTACTTTCAACCACGTACAAGGGCGGGCGAGGCAGAGCTATCTGATCTCAATCTTTGTCAAGAGTTGAGACCAATAGAGAAACCAGGGAGCGAAGGAGAGAAGATACGGTGGTCTTCCACACGAGGTGACGGGGCTTTTGGACCCCAATTCCTTCTACTAGGTATGTGCTCCCAAGACCGCGGCGTAGTTGCAGGGCTGTGGCGGTTGGGTGGGTTACAGCCCCTCCAGCGACAGAACCAATACGTTCCCACCTGAGCGACCTTGACTGCCACCTCTCAGGTGAGAAGTAGGCGTTTTTTACGGCTGACCACTGGGCTTTTCTAAGCGGCTTTGCTCTGTGGCTGAGCTCTGGGTGCATAGCCCAACACCCCCCACTCCAATTCGTCGGTTAATCGTCAATTGCTGTATTTCCGTACTTGCATTGCCGAAGCAAAGTCAAAACGAACGCAGATACAGGACATAGTTCCGCAGTGTTGATGAAGCTCTATTTCTGATATGTGGTAAAGTCGCGAGCTTCAATTTAGCTCCATTGTCGCCTGATCAAAGTTTAGTGTCGGCAAAGCGGGGGTGCGACCGGCTGCTTGCGTAGGCTTTGGCCGATAATTACTATGTAAAATTTAAATGACGTGCTGGACAGGCAATCAATAGCACAAGCGACGGCTCCCCTGCACCTTGCATTGCCTTATCTAAGCAATTAGCCAAGTGCCTTTTGGTACGTACCTTAGCTTGTGTGGAGCTTCCACCTCCAGGATGAAGCAGCGACAATGGCATGAATTTGTCAGGGCCCCGGACGATCAGTGTGGTCTGACCAAGTCTACTCCGAGTTACTATGCGGAGTCTCGGCAAACACTGACATAGTTTCGCTTCAACGGACAAAGCACAACAAAAACTAGTAATGGTACGGGAGATAAGCTCGCTTTTGTCATTCATGCAAATCCGCGAAACATTCATTCGCACGTCTAACATCCGTGTTCGCAGGGTCTCGAGCTCACAGCATATGGCCTCTCTGGCCTCACTGCAGCTGGCGGCATCGCCGGCTACGCGCGCACAGGATCACTCCCGTCTGTAATCGCCGGATGCTCGGTCGGGTTCCTATGTGAGTCTAGAGACGTCATGTTGTGCTACTGACTCTATATCATGGCGGCTCGCAAGCTAATCAGCCTCATGACTCGGTTCAGACGCCCTCGGTGGTTACAGGATTCAGAACAACCAGCCCTACGGCGTCGAGCTGTGCCTTCTTGCCTCAGTCATTCTCGGAGGCGCTTCCATCCCCCGGGCCATTCGCCTGCAGAAGCCTGTGCCCATTGCTCTCAGTTTGCTCTCGACGTTTGGTGCGCTCACTTTCGGGAATGCCGCTCGTCGGGGTGCATAGATGACGATCGAATACCGACTCACGATGGCAAGGGAAAGGCTTTGTTGGGTGAGGAAGATCTAGCGGGTAGAGGGGACGCGAAAGATTTTGTTCTTCATAACCTGGGTCGATTTCGTGGGTTCATTGTGAAGATCAGGGACAGTCTCGCATCAGCGTATAATACACATGTAAAATTACAGAATGACCTCCCCTTATTTGAACTGTTTTCGTCCATCTTGGTAGTCTCCATTCAGGACCGTTGGTTTTGTTGTTGCTCGTAACGTTTCGACCAGCTCGTTGAGATTTTTTTTTTTATCGTCCGTAAACCGTCAAGAATTTTCGTCAATCTCCTTCCACTTCGCCCTGACCTGCTTCATCTTGTCGTTGTTGTTGCTGCGGTTCTCGAGTTGATGTTTCGCTCTCTCCGCCTTAAGGCATTCGGTGAGGGATCTTTTTAGATCGTTACACATGCCCATAGATTTCCACAGGAAGCCCCGAGCATGGCATTCCTCAAAGGCATGTACGATCTCCTCGCACCCTGGAAAAGCATCACCGTCAGTACCAAAGCAGAACCTGGCGTCAGTCGACAGGGTTGGCGCGGGTTCAACTGGGTTTAGTCGTACCGGCATTGTCCACTCGGTGTAGATGCGGATGCATCTTTCAGTCGTTTATCGGTAACCCGAACCCAAAATTTATACGTTTCGACGGCGCAAAGTTGGCCGTTTGCTGTTGGAGGTCCATGAGTTTCCTCAGGGTTGATGTTTAAGGACTGGACCGCGCTGGATTTGATAGGACCCACACCCAATCGACCGCGACGGGAGAGTGGATCCCATAGCTGAAGGTTGAGGAAGAGACGCGGGGCAAAATATCACTGTGACAAGTTCGGTCTCTTTTGTTCAGCCACTTGAACATCATACCTTGAACAAGACTGTTCATTTCGCCGTGAAGCTAAAGAAAGACCTACATCTGAGGAACCTGGACCAACCAAGGAATACGCTCGATTTCGATCTGACAATGGCTTCACAGCAGGTGTCCGTGAAGAAGCAGCAAGGTTAGTTTGTCAGGATTGCCGATTTTGTCCTCACGTGAGACACCAAAAACCAACTAACGCTTGACCCCGTCTATAGAGCTTCAGGCCCAATACAGCACCTACAAGGACACTCTTCAACAGGTAGCGCGTAAAATTGGAGATGTAGAACAGGAAGCAGAGGAGCACAAGTCAGTTTTTGTCATCTCATAATTCTGCGACGCGCCTTAGGAGGCGTTTGTATGGCGAGCAGGACAAGCCGTACCTCAAGACTTCTGCCGGCCTATACGCACTCCCTGTTCATGGCTCGCGGAGGTAGCTGACCCCGAGAATTGCCGACAGACTTGTTTTAGAGACATTAGAACCTCTTCCTGGTGACCGCAAGTGCTTCCGTCTGATCAACGGTGTACTTGTGGAAAGGACTGTCAAGGATGTTGTCCCAGCGCTCAAGACCAATGCTGAAGGCTTACGAAAGGTTCTCGAGGACCTGGTAAAACAGTACAAAGGCAAGGAGGAGGAGTTCGAGAAGTGGAAGGTGAGATTTTGGCTTTGCCATGGGCTACATACATTCTCGCCCAGGACTATGACTTACCTGCCCATCGTCTACAGAAAAAGAACAATGTTCAGGTCGTGCAGTCCTAGCTTAACCCCATCTAATCATAGACTGGACGACCCATGTATCGGACTCAACGCACTGAAAGTAACTGGCTTGCCGGCGTGTTTGGTAAATGCTGGCACATCCCAGGTCACTGGAATCGCAGTAGATGCGGCCACCCTTTGACAACCAGGATTTATCTAAGCGTCACTAACGACAGTTGTGACGCGCTGCGGAACTCGATGCATTCACCACTTATCCATGGTCGCTGCGTCACCTTGCGCCAATGACATTGGACTTGCAGTGGCAGAGTTGTGTCTGTGGCAGGCGGCATGAGAGCCTCGCTGCCCAACCGCCGCTGGGCGTTTGACCTCTGGCCGTTGGGCTCCAATAGGAGACCGCAGGTTCAAGGGTGTCACTCGCATATGGAGCAGTTGATACAAAGTCTATTTTGCCCACCCAGAGGTTCTGGTCTCAATAACGTCAATCGGATGTTTGCTATATAGGGAATCCAAAGACACTGTGATCAGTGACCAATTTTACAAAGATTATAATTGCAAAGGTTATGATATCATCAAAATGCCACCCTAAGAATGCCACGCTATGACAAGCCATTGTTTCTTAAACGTAGACTCGGGAATGCTTTTTATTGTTTTGATATTATCTCTTTTTCTCCCGATCTGCTTCCCTCTTCCGGTTGAGTTGTATCAGATTTGGGAGTGAGGCGGAATATCTGGTACATTATTTGAAGGTTGGAAGATGGTGTGATGCCAACTCATCTCCGGAGGAATTATGCATGCAAGGTCTGATGGTGGCTCAGTCGCAGCTCGCCTCGCTCTGCTCCGTCTAGGTCTAAGTTAGGTACCTTACCTGGATTGACACATGTCCCATGCTATTTTTTCGCTGGCTATGTCATTCATAATGAGAGCCTTGACCCCCTCGCCATGTAGCTGGCCCGTCGTGGTTTTCTATTGTTGGGACAGTTTTCGCATATTGTACCTAAGCTACTTACGGAGCAGCTGCATTAGCCCACATCGTCAGCTTACCAGCTTGGGCTCGGCCCCGGCAACAAAGTGAAATTATAAAAGGCCTGAGATAGCTACCCAATCAGAAAAGGTAGGGCAGACAAAATACATCATTGGCTAGGAATTCGACACGGGGTCGGAAAGCAAGGGCCCAATCTTCTATACGCACCACAGCCCTACAGCAGTTTTATTTGATTTGACAAAGGCAGATTCACATCAGAAGAGCCGCGTCGGTGAAAACGCATCCAGGCAAGTCTCAAGGCGCCTCGGCTTTTGGCTTTCCAAATATTTCTCTCGTCACAGTAGCTGTACTGAATGCGACAAGTCTAAGCCTGACACGGGAGAAAAATTCACAGAAAGTGCTGTATAGGGAGAAGGTAGGTAAGAATACGACCCGGCCATGGTGTCGGGTAAACGAACTCGAAACCACCGACACCCACTCGACTAGAATTCTTGCGCAACCAGATCCTACCCAAGGCAGCATTTTTTTGTTCACTGCTACCTGCCTGGGCGATAAGCTTGATTTTTGTCTTGCTGACCGCCTTGACGGGGATGTACCGAACCTTCGTATACTGAACTGACCGCCACGGCAGCGGATAGCTGTGCCGCGCGTTGTAACTCACTCAATCCTATGCTGGATCTGATGCCGTTTTCGTCTACCACGGGCAGTTGAGACCATATATGACCATACCACTGAACAAGCAGGTGGATTAAGTTTTAACGCGCAGATACAGTACATGTCATGATAGCATAGAAATAATCACTACCGATTTGCGATGCGCATTTCGCAACCGATGATCGATGTTTGATGACCGGATGGTCAAAAGGTTGGTACCTTACGGTGTGGGCATAGGTGGATCCAGTCGAATCAAGGTAAGGGAGTACGGAGCATAGATTACCGAGCAGTACACACCGGGCGGTAGAGGTAAGGTACATTCATGTACCCCCATGTTTTTGTGACGTCGTCAATGTACACTGCTGCGGGTCGTTTTCGCTGCTGGGATCAATCCTGCTTTCTCGTTTGCTGTCATCCAAAAGCCGTAACTGATGGACTTTGAGACAATTCCTTATTAATGCAGTGCTTGGTTCTTGTGAGGGCTGGTTTGGTGTGGAAGAACATGGTAACCATTTGTACAATATCAGACCCTATGCACAAGCTACTACTGTACGTACAGTGCTTTCATACTCGAGTTGTGTGTGATGAGTTGGGCGGGGAAACTGGTTGGTGCCGCCGAAAGTTGGTCTGGGCTGAAATTCGACCAATGGCAGCCGAGATTGGGTTGACGGAGAGAAGGGACCAGGGAGGTTGTCAATGCGACTCTCTGTTGCGGTCAAAAGAAAAGTTGCTTCCACGGCGCAAACAAACGACCCGCTCCAAGCCGGTTTTCTCCCAATCCCATCTATTCATTCCGTCTCCCACAAGTCTGACCCTATCAAACTACTATCGTCTTCCTACACCTACCACCTGCCAAAGCTACAGTACCTAAACGCACAACCCCACGTCCTTGCAGCCAATTGCCTACGGACCTATCGATTCTTTGCAGCTTTCTGCTCACAGACAACGCCTCATTCGGCACAGCCAGATCAATTCAAGCAATAGGAACAAGAGACAAACAAAAAACGAAAAGAAAAATATTCAAAGTAAGTGATGAAAGTTTGTTTTAATCCGTCGATACGGGCCGACACGATAAGTCAGTCATGCACGTGGCTTGCGCACCAAACAGTACACACGCAGGCACGCGTCTTGCCCCAATCCGATTCAGTCCACTCCAATGGATGGTCGTCGTTTTACCTGTTACTACAAGCTGTACTTTGATAGTACTTATGTACTTTGTACAGAGAATTAAAGTTCTCCATCGCTGCCCTTGGCTCTCCCCATCCATACAGTCCACTCTGTCCCCAGACACACGGGTCTCCCTAACCTGAGCGATACATACATGTTCATCCAACCCGAGCTGGGCAACAAACAGCCACCATTCAGCTGCCAGCCCATACCTTCCTATCCTACCTAACTACGCACCCGAGGAGGAAAATAAAATAAACCTGAAAATAGAGGAGTACTTTTCTGACGCGACTTTGCAGATATCACACTTCCCATTGATACAGTCAGTAATATGCCAGATACTGTCTTGTTCCTGCCCCTGTATTCCCTGCGCGTGGAGCTAGCAACAACGGTCTGGCGTACCTTGCCTATCCGTCGTTTCCGTCTCTGGTTAGAGACGGGCTCGGGCTTGTAACTCGACAAGACTCCGTCCCTCTACCTGACGCACCTGTCCATGCTGCCGTCATCCTATAGGTAGCTAAGTTGTCTGCCTGCCCGAGTTGACACCGCATTGTCTTTCTCGGTGCAACCAGCCCTTCCTCCCCTTGCCCTTTCTCCCTGCTCGTATAAGGCGAGCGCGTCATGTCCCTCCCAGGTACCTTGGAGTCGGTACCCGACTTCCTCAGTCCTCTCTCGCTTCCATCTGTCAAGGCCAAACCAAGCAGCAGCCATTGATTTGAGTAAAGGGCGAGAACGGTGGACTGATCGGGAACGAGGCGACCCCCTTGGCATCCGTCTTTGCTAGTGACAAGCCCTCACCGGTCAAGCGACCAGGCATTGCTGCAGAGTGTGGAACGCCCCTCCCACGCCAGCCAAAAGCAAGCTTGGAATCGCAACGCACTGCAGGTCGTGAGCCAGCAGGGCGGATCCGCCCACACCATGTACCTTTCTTTGCTCGCCTCGGATCCACGACGAACATTATTTTCTTCGTCACTGTTGGGCGCATTCGTACAGCGACTCGTAGTCCCGGGAAGATAATTTCTCCAAAAAAAAAAAAAAAAAGAATCATTCCTTTACTGACGTAGCTGCAAGCAGGCCCTGATCCAAGCCCACTTAGGAACCCCAGAACGTCGGCACTGCCTGCAAGGCTTGCAACCCTGCAACGTGTAGCAGACACATCATATCCATCATCCTGTACGATCTGGCAGTCCAAGGAATTTACAAGAAGCCCGCTCCCGCCTGCAGCTAGCCAAAATGTCGGACTCGCCCCAATCCAATCCCAAGGAGATCGAAGGCGCACACACTCCCGACGAGGAAGCACAGATGAACGATCCCCAGGACCCACAGTCTGCCGGCCTCGGCTACGAGTTTGAGGTCAAGGAGCAAGATCGTTGGCTGCCAATTGCAAATGGTACGTGGGCGGCACCTTTTGCCCCCTTTTACTGTGTCATCCCTCAACTACTCGGCCCCCCCGTGGCCACGGTTCGAAGGGTATCATCAACCGCCCGGGATGCAGAGCTGTCCACTCTGCTAGGATCAGCGTTGCATGGCGATATCCCAGGCTCAACTGGTTGAAAGCTTGACCGCCTCTGCCTGTTGTTATCTTGCCATCGTTTATATATTTCCTGTCTCATGTCCCGCGACTCCTCTCCATCCGGGTCGCCGGAAGCGCCCCGCGCCTTCTTGTCCTCCAAAGGCGAGAAACAGCACCATGATGCATACGATGCTAACATACGAAACTTTGCCCCAGTGGCCCGTATCATGAAAAATGCACTGCCCGACAATGCAAAGATTGCAAAAGAGGCCAAGGAATGCATGCAAGAATGTGTCAGCGAGTTTATCTCGTTTATTACGAGTGAAGGTTAGTTTTTCGGCCCTAATATCAGCATTCACAGCTACACTGTGAAGACGGCTGCTATGTTGCAGAACACACTTGCTAATTTGTCAAAGCCTCTGAGAAATGTCACCAAGAGAAGCGAAAGACTGTGAATGGGGAGGATATCTTGTTCGCCATGACGTCTCTTGGCTTTGAGAACTACAGCGAGGCTTTGAAGATCTATCTTGCCAAGTACCGTGAGGTAAGTCTCGGTATGCTCGCATTGTCTGCTAAATAGATGCAGCAATGCCAAGCTCCGTTGAAGCAAACAAGACATCCATCGCTTTTGTCGCATGACACTGACCGGAGTGTAGCAGAACCAATCAACACGCGGCGAGGGCCAGCAAAATAGGCCTAGCAGTCAAGGCTATGGCGCGCCGCCTGGTGCCGCGCCTGGGACCAATACCACAGCGGGTTTCCCCGGCGGAGAGCTCGGGCAACAGGGTACTGAAGCTCCCGGAGATGCCTCCGGATATCTCTACAACACGCAACCTGGGCACAATGGTGCCGCCACGGGTGAATATTGACCAGCATAAACCACGCCGTATGTATTCAGTCCGCTGGAGTTTCATGCCAACTTGCGGCTCAGAAGAGTTTCGTGCGCGGCGTCGCATCAATGTACATGAACCCTGTTTGATGAGGAGGGCTTATGGGGAATGGATGGACGGGAGTAGGTGTCATTTTGGGGGTTATTGATTATTATTATTTTTCTTCTTCTCTTATTCTGAACTTGACGTTACTATACTTGATAGATTCCCCACAAAGGCGATCACTATAATTCTCGCGATTGTTTTTTTTTTTTTTTTTTTTTTTTTTTTTACATTTGTATTCGCATTTGCTGTGAACACGAACGACCGGTGGCTTCCTAGGTCGTCCGGAAAATCGTAACTCTATCACCGATCGGGACATTCTTAAACTGATAGCAGCCGCAGGTCTCAATTGGTCCATCTTTGAGAAAGACAATTTAAAATTCATGGGTCTTGTTGCTTCTCGGCTTCCGGAATTCTCAGCAACCCATGGTTGCTTATACTCCGTACACTAGTCTAGACTAGAAGAACAGGCAGATTCCATCAGCAAGCAATGCGAAGAAGGTCCACAGATCCATGCCTAGCCTAGGCTGGTCTCCACAACAACAAGAACAAACGGATCTTTCCCCACATTCAAGTGAGCACGTGCCACCTAGACCCCTCTGTCTGACGACTTTTGCACTTGTCTCCGCCAAAAAGTTTTTGGGTGGAGGCAGGCAGGCAGGCAGTTTCTAGACATACCAGACCGATCGATCCGCCTCCCGCCATCATCACCTCACTTTCTAATATTCTGGTCAGCGACGCCGGAGCTCACAAAGCGCGCCACCGCATATCATTTATGCATACTATGCAAGATTCACCCATGTTGGAATTCTTTGACAGGTTCTCAGACCATAACATAGCTTAGGGCTGGACTGGCTCAATTGCTGGCCCTGTCGCCTGAGGACGAAATATCCCAAACTTGGGTAGCAATCAACGAGGGGCTTCTCTTTGCCTTTACTTCACAATCACCGAAATGACAACATCCGCGGCCAGGCCTGTTCTGCAGGGCCTGGCTTCCTCGACATCATCATTGCCGTCGAGAGCCCCGCCCGGCAAGAAACCCATACTACGGACACCGCAGTCGCTTGCAGTATCGACCAAGAGGAAGCGAAGCGACGACTCGGACGACAGGCCTGAAAGCAGCCCTACGAAACGTCTCAAACACGTTACGTTTGATTTGGAATCTAACATGACCGTCGACATCGGAATGAGGACGCTCGAGGAAACAAAGCGGGAGGTCAGAAGTGCGCTGGAAGACCGGGTCCGTGGGGAGACCGAGGGCTACGAGAATCTAAAGGCCATCTTCCAAAATGACCGGCAGAGATATCTCCCACCGATACTAGGGGATGAAGAGGACTGTTTAAAGCCTCAGGAACTCATCGTCTACGTGGTTGCCCTGTCCACCTGCGCCCCGATGCTGGATAGGTCATGCTCAGACCTGATAAAGATCGTGACAAGATGCTCATGGCTGGGCCGAGATGATGCATTTTGCAAGGCATACACTCAATTTTTGGCCGCTCTGATCAGTGCCCAAGGCACAACTCTTGAGCTGGTTCTGGCCATGATCGTCGAGAAGTTCAAGGACTACCGCGAAAGTGCCTGGAGCGTTCCCGATTTCCCAAAAGTCAGTTTCGCCACCGCCCAGGACCGGCTACATGGCGGACTCCGCTACCTGCTTAGGCTATTTCCGGCAGCCAGGCCCGTACTGTGCAGTTTGCTGGCGAAGCAATTCCCATATTTGGAGGAGTCCAAACGGGTCCACACAACTTACGTCCAAAATCTACTACTCCTCAGGAAGTACGCGCCGGATCTGGGTCAAGATATAATGGAACTGATCATAGACCGGGTCGTCAAGATTGACGTGCAGGTGCAGTTTGACTTGGATGACATGGATGACGATTTGACGGCTGCAATAGTTATGCACTTGGGTTCGGCAAGGGAGAAGGCCGATCTGGATATCGATTCAGACGAGAGCGATGCCGAGTCAATCGCCAGTGACGATAGCGACTTTGATGCGGAAGCCACAACAATTGAAACGGGATCGACCACTATACAAAAACTCGACGCTATAATGGATATGCTATTCGAAGTGTACAAGCCAAGCTTCGAGAATCCAACATCAGATGAAGCAAAGGAGGTGCTGGGTGACTTGATATCCGACTTTGTCAACCTCGTCCTGCCAACTTACAAGTCACGCCACACACAGTTCCTTGTCTTCCATTTCAGCCAATACTCCCCCGAACTGATGGATCTATTCGTCGGTACACTGTTCAACATGGCATTCGAGTCAAATCGTCCCATGGCGTTGCGGCAGTCTGCCACAGCATATCTGGCTAGCTACGTGGCTCGAGGAGCCGCAGTGCCTGCCGAAATCGTTAGGAACGTCGTGGAGCTGCTGTGCCATCATGTAGACGTGCAGATGCGAAACCATGCGGATGGCTGTAGGGGGCCTGACCTTCGGCGCTACAAGCACCTGTATTGTCTGGTGCAAGCGCTTCTCTACATTTTCTGCTTCCGTTGGAGAGAGCTAGTGGCCTGGGCGCCCGATCTTGTCGACCCTTCAGAGAAGTCGTCTTACCTCGGCCACGACCTTGAATGGATCCCGGGCTTCAAGGAGTCGATGAGCCGCATCATATACAGCAAGTTTAACCCACTCAGGGTATGCTCGCCTGGAATAGTGCACGAATTTGCCGACCACGCCCGGCTGCTTCGGTTCATGTACGTCTTTCCTTTGCTGGAGAGCAACAAGCGGATACATCTATCTCAGTTTGCCTCGGGCGATTACTCGACCGGCGGGGCGTTACGGGATACCTGCTACGACCCTTACGACGAGAGCGGTTTGCAACTGGAGGCGTATTTCCCCTTTGATCCCTACCAGCTGCCAACTAGCAAGCGGTGGATCCAGGACGACTATGTGAGGTGGGAGACGTTGACAGGCATGGGCCTCGGAGACGATGATTTGGACGATGTCTCTATAGAGGACAACCTAGACGATGATGCCAACGACTATGAGGAGGAAGATACGGCAACGGACGACGGGAAAGACGACTGAAACGGAATCTAAGACTCATTCCGCAAATTCAGGCGAACGGAAGGCAATGGACTTGTGTCAAAAAAAAAAAAAAAAAAAAAAAAGAAAAAAAAAACATACGCAGCTTCAATAGCTATGCCGGGCACGCCATTGAAAGGATTAGCGGCAATCTCGTGGAAGAGATGAAGGTGTGCAGTAATCATCTTCCAGAGTATTCGCGGTGCTGCGTAGGAAGCGCACTCACTGGGTACGGTGATCTAGCAGCACCGATATAGTCAAAAATTTCCCTTTTCTTTCTATTTTCTTTGTTATACTAGGTTTTATTTCAACTTCACGATACCAAGCGCAATGTTTAGTCTCAAATAAAAGACCAATGATGATTCATAAGCAGGAACAACAGCGAGGCATCCGAGTATCAACAGCCTCAAGAATATGTTCCAGCAGCTCCATAATTGTGACCGTTGTTGATGATAACAGGCTCAAATACGAATGGCGGTTAACAGGTTCTATAATAAGAATCCAACGATGTGCTAACCTGTATAGGTAGATAAGGAATATATAGCTGAGTGTGAAGCATCAATTTTTTGGCTGGGTTTTCTGAACCACGGATTAGGGCCCCGTGATTACCGAAGATTTTGACTATCGTTTGAGCCGCATACAAGCATACTTTTTTTTTTCTTCGGGGCTGAAAATATCAGCCTGACAAGGAAACGTCTTTTTATAAAAAAAAAAAACCCTGTAGCTGTTCTCAGAGACCAACTCATACTGCAGGTAGGTATCTTCTGTACATAAGACCACTGCGCAGCGAAAAGAGGGCTATCGGTTGGACGAGAGGGGCGGCGATACCCCGGGCGTTGGTGCAATACGAGCCTGCAATGCAGCAGCTGATATGCAGGCGGATGGGTTACACGAAGAACCAAGAGAACCAGAAAAAAACGCGGTGACAGGCGCACCACCTAGAGTATCTGCGATGGAGCAAGTTTCCTCAACCGTAGAATGGGAAGGAACTATTGATCAGAAAAGAAAGGAAAGATAAAATAAAAAGATAACATAGCGAAAATATCATGTGCCGTGTATGCGATTCTCGGCAGGGAGAGTATTGAGCCGTTGTGACCAGCTGAGGCGTGCATCTCAGCCCCATGAGGCCACTATGCCTCTTTTTGCAAGCACGCGTCTGGCAAAGGACTGAAAAAAAATAGAGAGAAAAAAAAAAAAAAAAAAAAAGATAAATTTTAAGCTTCATCAATGGAAGCAAGCTTGGAGGGTTGGATCATGGCATCGCCGTTTAGAGGCAACGTTTCGCAGACTGTTGTGTGACTTTGCTCGGGTGTGCGTGCTGCAGTATCGGTTGCAACAGGCCGAGATGGAGGTTGTTTCCCCTTCAGGGTCTTTGGTGTGTACAATTGGCAAGCTTAATCCCTGTTCTATTATTGTCAACCGGCCGAGAACCCGTTCCCCATTAGTCTAGGGGATTTTTGGGCGGGCTCCCATTCTTCTTCAAGAGAACTGGCCTGGGGTAGTGTGATTTTTCGCATTGGAGGAAAACGAAAAGCAAAAAGGGAAGGCATCAAACAGCTTGGACACACCAAATTCTCAAGGAAAGGATGCTGCGGGATTTCTCGTAAAGGCAGCGGAAATTGCTTTCTTTTTGCCTTTGTATTTTTTCTCTATTTTTTTTTCTCTTCATGTTGCCAGGCAATAAACCCACCATGCAGACGCCAATTAGAACCAGAGATCATATGGCCTTACAGCAACCAGTTTATTTTGGGCAATTTGGCTTGGCCGTTATCCATGCGGGGAAATCACACAAGGGAAAAAAAAAAAAAAAAAAAAAAAAAAAAAAAAGACCTAAGCATCGGCCAACGAACATAACGGGGGGCCCGCAGCTGCAAGATGATTTTTTCTGATGGATGGATCGATGCGAGTCTGGCCATGAACCTGGTATGGTATGTGACAACGTCCTGCAGTCGACTGGGGTCGGGCCAAGAAAAGAAGCTGATATGTTGGGTCTACAATACAACACGGGATGGGATTTTTTTCGTGTATACCTTATCCAGAGATGGTGGTGTATATGAAGAAGCTTCAGCCACCCTCGAACAATGCGTTGTCCACTTGACCCCGAGGAAACTCGTCCTTCACTGAGCCTCTGATTTGGCCCAACGCATTCGGGCAAAATATTCCTTTTGTTTTGCCGGTTCAGTCACTCGTTAAGAGACAAGGCCCTCGTTGGGGCTTGTATACTCGGCAAGATGACATTGTTATCCCTCGTTTTGCTGGTGGGTGAAATATTCGAACTCCCCAGGTAAACAAAAGAACTACGATTAACAAGATCTGTTACAGGCATCGTTCAGCAATGCTGCAATCATTCCAAGAATGCCCCCGCCGGAAGTCTTGCCCGCCGGCTGGGATTATATGGGCTGCTACGTGTGCGTATGATCCTTGGGAGGACTCGCTGGTCGTAAAGGCAAAGCAGACCAACCCAGATAGCTTGACTAACAAATACTGCTTTTTGTTCAAATTCAGTGACGTTGGGCGTTCCCTAGGAGCTGCAGCCACATCATCAGGCTTAATGACGGCCGAGGCTTGTATAAACTTTTGCATCTCCAAAGGAATGCAGTTCGCAGGGACTGAGTACCACAATGAATGCTGTGAGTTCATCCACTGAATCCCACGAGTCAGTTCGCACCAGGAGTTGTCCATATGTAGTGGTTCTGACCTGTTGTCGACCTTGCCATCTGAAAAATCTCAGACTGCGATAGTGCTTTGGCCTCGGCGGCCACCCTCGCCCCGGACTCTGAATGCAGTACCCCTTGCTCGGGAGATGCAACCCAGAGCTGCGGTGGACCGAATAGGTTGACCGTCTACCACAGCTCTCAGGCAGTGGGTCCACAGCCAAATCCTGGAGTCAACGGCTTTAACCATGTCGGCTGTTATACGCAAGTTCCTAGCTGCCTACTCTTGCCCTCGGGGAATCATAAAAATATGACACATGCTAACTTTTATGTCTTTTGATTGTTCTACAGCGAGGGCACCACTGCCCGCGCATTACCTGTGGGCGGAGGTGTACCCAGTGCCGAGGTGACAGCGGCTACGTGCACAGCTTCCTGCCTGGCTAAGGGTTTCAAGCTAGCCGGTGTTGAATATGGTGGAGAATGCTGTAAGTCATCAAGAGTGGTGGCCACAACTACTTGGCTGGCTTGGTAAACAAACAAAAGCATACATGCCGAGGACCTCAACTAATGCTCAAACCGTGCAGACTGCGGCAACAGCCTTTCTGCTGGATCTGTACCCGCTGCAAGCGGTTGCAATACTCTCTGTAATGGCAACAGCAGTGAAATATGCGGAGGTCCTAATAGGCTTAACCTATACAACTGGCACGAAAACGAGCTGCCGACGGCAAGTGTGCCACCTACTTCAAGCACCAGAACCTCGGCCTCGACAGTTCCAGGCTCAACAACACCGCCACCACCCGTGGTTACTGACCTCCCAGAAGGGTTTGAGTATCATGGATGTTGGATTGACGGGCCCAATGGCCGAGCTTTGCCCGACTACCAGGCTCCGGACTCTCAGACTCTTACACAGGAATCGTGCGCTCGGATATGTAGTCAGCGCGGCTACACAATCTCTGGGACTGAGTATTCTACCCAGTGCTTTTGTGCAAACGCAATATACAATGGAGGCTCCAAGACGACGGAAGCAGAATGCTCTATGGCCTGCAGCGGCAACCCATCGCAGAAGTGCGGCGCTGGCAACAGACTAACCATATTCTCGAGGGGCGAGCCGCAAGTGTTCCTCCCACCGGCACCACAGACGGGAGGTCTGGGCGGCTGGACGTACCAGGGGTGCTACCAAGACAACCTAAACGACAAGCGGACCTTCTTCTGGCAGCTGTCATTCCCCAACGTAATGACACCCAAGATGTGCTTGGATCGGTGTGCCAAGTACGGCTACATGGCGGCAGGTCTCGAGTATGGAAACGAGTGCTACTGCGGAGATCCCCAAAACGTCATTACGGCTGGGGTTGCTACGCCGAGACCCAGCGGCGAGTGCAATGTGCCGTGTGACGGCAACCGCACCGCGATTTGCGGAGGGGGCAGCAGGCTGACCACGTACTTCTGGACCGGCACCCCATTCTACTCGTGGACGTTCCCCCAAACCCCAGCTACTGCAGGCCGCTATGATTTTCTCATAATGGGCCAGACGATCGCGTTGATGACCCAGGAGTCCATAACGGGCAAAGTCACCTTCCTTTCCAAATGGGGCACTGGCCCAGGCAACGAGACGGGAGCGTACGAGCTTGACGTCTCGATGATCCCGACCGATCCCGCTGGGGCGTGGAGGACCCTCCATGTGAAGACGGACATCTTCTGCAGTGCTGGCGTGATCCTGCCAGACAGAGGAGCCCGTCAGCTCAACGTAGGAGGCTGGTCAGGCGAGTCGACCGAGGGCTTGAGACTGTACTGGCCTGATGGAGCACCCGGATCGCCTGGTGTGCGCGACTTCCAGGAGAATGTCCAGGAGCTGAGCCTGCAAAAGGGTCGGTGGTATCCTACCGCAATGGTCATGGCGAATGGCTCTGTGATGGTCATTGGTGGGCAGGTTGGTTCCAACGGCGCTGCTGTTCCTTCTATTGAGGTTTTGCCACACGCGCCGGGGAGTGCACCCCTTTATATGGATTGGCTTGATCGGACAAACCCAGACAACCTGTGAGAAACATTCCCCCCCACCATTTATTTCATCCTAAGTTGAGGGGCAACTTACCAACTGATTCACAAACACAAACCCAGATATCCATTCGTCGCTGTCCTACCTGGAGGAGGGATCCTAGTAACTTACTACAACGAGGCCCGCATTCTAGACGAGGTTACTTTCAATACGATCAAGCAACTCCCCAACATCCCGGGCGCAGTCAACAATGACCTCGCAGGCAGGACATATCCCCTCGAGGGAGCATCGGTGCTCCTGCCCCAGAAGGCGCCCTACACGGCGCCACTCGGCCTTCTCGTCTGTGGTGGCTCATCCAACGGGGCTGCTAACGCCCTGGACAACTGCGTCTCCATCTACCCTGAAGCCGCAAACCCCGAGTGGGTCATTGAGCGCATGCCATCCTTCCGTGTGATGCCCTGCATGGCACCTCTGCCCGACGGAACCTATTTCATCGGCAACGGCGCCCTTCACGGTGTCGCAGGCTTCGGCCTGGGTCTGGGGCCCAACCTGAACAGCCTGCTCTACGACCCCGAGAAGCCGGTTGGTTCGCGCATTACGGTTGCTGCCAACACGACAATTGCACGCATGTACCACTCGGAGGCCATCACGCTCCTCGACGGAAGAGTCTTGATCAGTGGGTCTGACCCAGAAGATGGTGTAAACCCTCAGGAATACCGGATTGAGACGTACACGCCGCCTTACCTTCTCAGCGGCAAGCCTCGACCCTCCTTCACAATAGTGAACAAGGACTGGGGCTACGGCGCCATTGTTGCCTTTTCGTTGGGAAATGCCCCGAGGAATGGTGCAATTACTGTTACACTATTGGGGGCCGTGTCCTCGACTCATGGTATGTATAAATGTTTTCTGTCTGTCCTTGCCATAAAAACAGGCACCCAGATCGTGCTGACAGAATACTTTTTTTTTTTTTTTTCCTTCTGTTTCTAGGCAACTCAATGGGCGCACGCACGCTAATGCCCGCCGTGACATGCACGGGCACCTCGTGTACGGTCCAGGCGCCACCAAATGCCCACGTGTGTCCGCCGGGTTGGTATCAGTTCTTTGTTCTGGACGGCGGTATTCCCGCCGTGGGTGTATATGTCAGGATTGGTGGCGACCCGGCCGGCCTTGGGAACTGGCCTCCAGGTAACACGTTTACTAAGCCAGGTGTCGGACCTGTTTGATATTGACAGCCAGATGTTTTCTTTGCTCGTTTCCTCTTTGACAGGACAAGCTATTGCATTTCCTGACCCAAATACAAGCAACATGTTGCGTTTTGGATCTCGGGCTGAGCGTCTTATAATGGTGGGTTTTCAAGAAAATAGCTCCCCCGGGGGGTATTCATACATAATGCCGCAAGATTGAAAGATCTCGAGTCACATTACCGTACATCTAGATAGTTGTTGTTAATTCGTATACACCGTACACATCGGTATCAATCACAAGGGAGAGAGCGAATCCCTGGCGCAATCGGGACAATTGCTTTGGCGGTGGTATAATATCCCAACAAAGAGAGGCATCTCTGTTCTCCCCCTTATAACATCCTTGCCCCCGGTGGTTACACAACCAAGATAGATCCTGTAAGTTTCAAGGGGAAAAAAACAACTATACAACAAGCTTTGCCATCCCTCTGAAAAAAAAAAAAAAAAAAAAAAACAAGAGCCCTTGTCCTTGGATGGAATCTTCCGAAAAGAAAAAAAAAAGGATCAATTAGGCTCGACTAGTCTCGTCACATCTCCCATCCTCCATCAGACCAAACACCCAACAAGGTCATGATTGGACGGTAAGTTTTTCTAGGCTTTGTCGATGGGGCCCCCTCTCTCGCCACATCCGATGTATATTTCTGTTGTAACCCGCCTGTCCGGCGTGCAATTTATGCATGTAGCCGTGAGGATGGTTTGCACCAAATTCACGCCGGATGAGTTGTGCAAGGAGGCGGGGCGAACGGAGTCTTGATGAAGCACAAAAAGCTTCCCGCGCAGCACGCCGCTAATAAAACTGGACAAAAACGCCCAGGAATTGGGAGCTTTGGGTCGATATCATGCATTGTGATCAAAACAGCCCTCCCAGGCTCGTTATAATTTGATATCACAACACTCCACAGGACGAACGGCAGTTTTAGAAACATTTCAGTTCCGTTGAGGGAAAAAAAAAAAAAAAAAAAAAAAAAAAATCAACATGGCAGATAACTGCAAGGTCGTGTTTTTGAATGTCTCATTGCTGGCTGGTATGCATCGCATCGAGTCGTCTGGTCACAGTGACAGAGTAGTCACTCATAAACCACCTCTGCCGGTTACATCCCAACCCCCAAACGCCACCAACCCCTAGAAGAAAAACCAAAACATCGAGTCATCCTCGGTCCGCCTATTATGCTGAGCGGTGAGGTTTGGGTTGCGGGTTATTTAGTAAGCAACAGGCACAAAATTTGGGCTTGCGAGCAGCGTCTTGTCTACTGAGGAAGATCGTCATCGTCGGGCTGGTCGAAGAGGAAGTTGGCGGCAAGCTCCTCGTTCTTGTCGCATGCAAAATAGGCTTGAATCGCTTGTTCGCGGCCGAATCCCAGACGGCAAAGCTGGAGATTTAGAGTCGAGGTTAGCAGAAATTACATCTCGTAGGCCATGCAAGACCTGCTCGTGTGGCATCGGGTTACTTACCCTCTCAATAGCATCACGCTCCTCCTCGGTGACTGAGATTGCTTGGGCGCCAGGCGGCAGCGGTGCATCCTCATCTGCATCCTCGCCCAGTAGAGCGAGAAACTGATCTGGGTTCGCTGCAATGAGTTGCGCAAGCTGGGGGTTGCCAGCGCCCAATTGTTGCAGGATAGGCTCGAGCATCTGCGGTTGCTGCTGGACAACCTGGCGGAGCTGCTGGAATTGTGTGTTGTTCCGGAGGAAGTCTAGGTTGCCCAGCGACTGGCCACCAGCACCTGCTCCGGCCGCGGCTGCCACGGCGGCCGCAGCCGCCGCAGCGTTGCCTGCACTGCCCCCACTGCCTGCGCGACTCGCCCCGCTCCCTGCGCCCCCACGGCTGGCTTGTGCTGCGAGATCGAACAAGTTGACACCACCGTCATCGCCATCGCCTGATGTAGCGGGTGCGCCGGCACCAGCGGCAGGGGCAGGCGATTGTCCGGCAGCACGAGCCGCAGGGGGTTGGGTTGCTTGACGCAGGTTCTCAGGAATGCCCTGTAACAATCACATGTAAGTGCTCTAGTTTCCTCACAGACAACCAAAGAACTTTTGAGAGTGGACTGTAGCCTCCAGATAGACACCTACGTTCAAAAGATACTCCACAGCTCGGTCGGGGTTGAAATAGGCGGCGCGCATGGCAGCATCGATCTGGGTGCGCTCGAATCCCATTGCCTCCATGTTGGCGATGGCTTCATCACGCGCGGCGCCGGTGCTGAGCATGTTGGGGTCGTTAAAGTTGGCACCACCCTGAGCTTCTCCGGCTCTTTGCGGAGTCGGTGTAGCGGGCACCGCTGGCTCCGAGCTGCTCGTCTGGGCAGGGGCCGGAGGCGCGGCCGGCGTGGCTGCCGGGGCCGCAGCTGGCGTCGCGGGAGAGGCATTGGAGGATGCGGCGGCGGTAGATGCAGGAGCAGCTTTCGGCTGTAGCAGATGACAAGGTCAGCAATATTTCGACGCGAATCGGCGTAAACATTGTGTATAAACGGGGGTGTGCAAAGCTGCACGCTCATCTTACCTTGTTGACCACGCAGACAACGAATCCCTTCTCTTCAATCTTATACGACTCGACCGTATCCTCATCCTTGAGAATTTTGCCTAGAGTAATTATCAGCCTACTGTATCCGAAGAGACCGTATATGCAGGCGCCTGTGTGGAAGCCGGATCAGCAGCTGGGCTCACCTGAGTAGATCAGCTTCTGGAGCTTGGGATCCCATCCTCGCTCCTCCGAAATCTTTTGCTTGACTGCTGAGATCTGAAAAGCGATAAAAGTCAGCCGCTAATGGTCCATGGCCGAACGAAGTCGGACTGATGCTCGCGTTGGGGACAGAAAGCGCCGCCTTTTGGTCCGGGCATCAGTGGGCGGTGGGCGGGGCTTCGGTTTCGCATACCAGGTCGGTCGGTTCGACGTCGATGACGAACTTTTGCTGTTTGAGGTCCTAGAATTCGCACGAGGCAGCAGTCAGCGACAATGCCAACCGGGCAGATGGAAAAATGATCTGGTAAAAATCCAAAAAAAAAAAAAGTTCCAAAGTGCGCAAGACAGCGGTTGCTGCTCGATTTGTGGTGGTGATCGGTACAGGCGCCCAACCCCGGCATCTCGGTGCCGTGGGGGAGGTCTCGTTGGCACTATCCTTACCTTGAAAGTGACCTTCATGACGGGCAACTTCTTAGCAGCGTTACGTGCTGCGAGACGGTAATTGCGGTTAGGTCGGGTGCTGCTGCTTGATAAATCTTGAGAAAAACGCGCAAAAGACTGTTACTTTTTTTTGGTGTTTTTTTTTTTTTTTTTTTTTTTTTTTTTTTGCGCCGAGCTGGGTTGAAAGTGTTGCTTGGTGGCGGCCTCTGTCAAGTCAATCAATCAGTCGGTAGGCAACGAACTTTCACTGCCAAAGCTCGTCAAAGAGGCGAAAAGATGGGGGTGTGTGCGGTGCGTGTGTGATCAGTGTGGGTCCTCCTAGACGTCAGAATAATTATGACTGGATGACGGAGAGGGGAGAGCTTAGACCCTTCCCGGACCTGCAGTGACGCGACAGCTTTGGGAGCCTGCGGCCGTGGAGTGGATCTCACTCAGCTAAGTACCATACCTATTTTCCAGCATCGACAAGATACAGATAGCTGCCGCGAAGCTCCATTTGTCCCGTCCGTGCTGGCCGCTTTGGACTATGCTAGCCTGAGATAAGGTAATTAGTCCAATGCTTTGGCATGCTTAAAGTATTACCTACCTTACCTAGGTAAGGGCTCCTTGGGAGAAGCAAGTCAGACACATCACAGAGACAGTCTGAAACCTAAATAGGTAGTTAAAAACTGAGTGAGAACTATCGAACAACACACACATTTCGCGATCGATTGTCGATCATTTTTACATCAGACTAAACGTATCTTTTGTTGTAAACAGCTGCAAGTACCACGTTTGTTCTAATCACGTGGAGAAATATCAACTGTGACACGAAAGCAGAGTCTTTTGATCGGACAAGGCCGCTAGAATTCAGAATAACCATCCGCTTAAATACAAAAGGTAAAAAGCCTCAACCTGTAACCAACGAGGACAACAGGCTTCGAAAAAAAAAAAAAAAAAAGATATGAAATATGATAATAATACTAATAATAAAAGAAATAAAGCCATGTCGGTCCCGTAGAGGTTTTAGCAACCCGACATAAAATGCCTAACCCATCCATGGCGCCTTTCTATTCCCTGGCCAATAAATATGTAGCCATTTTTTTTTCCTTAATCGACAAAAGAAAAGGGGTATAAATAATTCTCCCTATACACCCAGAAAAAGTCATGTGTAGATCGTAAAACGTCATGGTTGCCGAGTAGGCATGTCCTCACCCTCCTCATCTTTGCCCCTGCTTTGTGTCCTCCTACTGCTAGCCCTCCTGCTGTTGTAGCCGTAAAGTGAGGTCCTGGCTCCAGCCGTCATGATCCAATCGGGGATTGGCGGCGTCAACTTTCCATCTTCCGCTTCTGGTGAGCTTGGCTGGGATGTTTTGTCATCCTCTGCCTGCTCCTCTTCATCCTCTTCATCTTCCTCACGAAGGGAGTCTCGCTGCATTGCGCGAGAAAACTCCTCAAAGCTGCCATGTTGACTAAGAGGACTTGGTACTTGGGGCAAGCTGCCGCTGCGCATCCTCCGGATTCCCTGGACACTGGGCGCCACGAGCTGTCCGGCGTTTGGTGCCGCAGTAACGACAGTACCGGGCTTGGCGATCGGAGGAGGTGTCGGCGAATCGGAGCGGAATAGAGGGTGAATATGCGACTCGCTAGCGTTGAAGTGTTGTGTGAGTCCTGCGGACAGCCGGCCATGCTCTGACATGGGGCTGAAGCTGCGGGCCCTGCGAGGGCGGCGTGGAGGCTCCAGGTCTGCTGGGGTACCAGGACTTGAACTCCGGCTTATGGTGGGGCTCGCGGGTATGGTCTCGAGGAAGTGGCCACCTTTGATGCTGCCTGTGGTTTGCAGCGACAGATGACGATTCTGTTGGTCGACTACCGATATGTCCCAGGTGTCGAAGGAGTCTTCGTTGGTACCCGACCTGTCCTTGATCGCATGCAAGTCGAGTGACTCCGGGCGGCGACTCGATCGTTGGCTGCTGGACAGCAGTCGTGTCCTAGAGGTGGTTGGCCTAACAGCATGCGACAAAGACGAGCGAATTGAGCACATTGTTTCGGCAGTAGAGCGGCCGCCGCTCGATCCAGGAGGGGTCCTGGAGCTGACGGAGCCGCCTCGCACCCGGGAAGGAGCTGGGCTGGTCTGACTGTAAGGAATTGACTTGACCTGGGCCATGGCTGATCGACGACCACCAGCTTCAACGTCGGAACCGTATGTGATGCCGTAAACCTTAACAACGAAAAAATGCACTATGAGAAACACGAACTGTGCTATGAAAGTGATTCCAAGGACGACTGAGCTGCCAATCACCAACGACTTGGGATCGGATCCGAGAATACCGGTTGACAGAAAGGAGGTTGCGTTCCGAAGGCTCGTCATTGTCACCGCTGACACTGCTGCCGAGACCGTGACCAGCGTTGCAACGATACCAAACCACAAGAGGTTGTGTGCCTCGAATGGATCCTTACTCCTGACGTGAATGTAGAGTGAAGAAAGCCAACAGACAACTAAAAGAACACAAGCCTCAAATACCGACGCTACTATTGAGGTAGCCGTGACTGGCGTCGGCATGGACAGGCTTGACGTTGACTGAGCAATAATGATGTGAACGACCAGCAGAGCGGTCGTCGCCACCACGGCAACAACGCCCAGCGCTGCGGGTACAGCTCGAGGTAGAGCCATTGCTGAGATGATTGGTGAGAGTAACTTGAAATGCGAGAAATTTGCTTGGGAAGAGACGGAAAGCCTTGATAAGGCCGACCATCCACGACGTAGTCAACTCCAGACTGCGATTTCAAGGCTTGCCCTGCTTGACTGACGTCCGATAGTCAAGTTGGATAGAAAAATTTGATGATAACAACACCGATCGCGGCAAGCACGGGAGCACCGCGTTGACAAAACACTCAAAGACTGTCAACCTTCCGGGCAAGTTGGATTAACCAGCTGGTTCAGGAGGTCGCAGAACAAAGTCGGAGATCCGTGGATCAATTGGTGGTCGAAAGATGACGGGAAGCTGCAACGAAAGACGTCGAGAGTTGGAATATGCGACGCACAGGTTGATGGCCGTTTTCATAGGGATGAGGTGTCGACAGGATCACGAGTGCAGGGAAGTCGGTAGCAAGGCAATTTTGTTCGGCGCGTGCAAGTCAAGCTAGGTGTTTGAAACGAAATGCAGGTAACGAGTGGAAGCCGTCGAGCCGATGGCAAATCACAAGAATGTGTGCTCAGTGACGGAATATGCGCGAGTGTTGACTGAGCTTGGCCGCAAGATCGGGCCTGGGGAAGGTAGGTGGATCTTCTCCTGGTTTATATCCCGGCGGGCAGGTTGGATTAAGGCAAGGATATAAGTTCCCGATATACGGATCCCAAGGATGGCGCAGCTTCAACCAACCACAAAGCACAGAGTTAGTGGCTCGAAATCTGCTCTGTAAGTGCCGGTTGATGGGTGTCAATGGGGTAGGACTAGATGTATAGTCGCTGTGTTGTCGAAAGCCCGAACGAGGGGGGTGAGGAAGGAGGGATTTTTAGACGCGTCGCGTGCGTGGGTAGATTCGGAGATGATGCTTGGCAACCCCCCGTCCCAAGGTTTGTGTGTTCTTTTTCTTTTCGTTTATTTTTTTCTTTTTTTTTTTCTGTTGCGATCGAATCGGGTTCGAATTGGCCGAAAGTCTTGTTTGTTATGTGAGTGTCTTCTGCCTTGGTTGGGCGAAACAACCCCTGTCGGTCCTTTCCACAAGCAGGGGTTGGTAACAGGTTGGTTCGGGATGCACGATCCTCGCGCCCAGAATTGTACGCAGCACAACAGAATGTCTTTTCTGTCTTGGCGGATCAACCCTCGAGCCTCGCCCGACAGTGAAAGACAAGAGACAAGGAAGAGGAGGAGAGGGTAAAAAAAAAATAGAAAATAAGAAAGAAGTTAGCGCACAACCACCAATATCGATCCTTGCGACAGGGCTGGATGTTGATCAAGCCACAATGTGTCTCGAGGACTCCGATTTGTTTAGGCTTCATAACATATACTATGTCAGCAAACTGGGACAACTTGATTGGCCGTGGGCGCAAATTA
The DNA here is from genome assembly GCF_004337985.1 of Pyricularia pennisetigena. Lineage (NCBI taxonomy): Eukaryota > Fungi > Ascomycota > Sordariomycetes > Magnaporthales > Pyriculariaceae > Pyricularia > Pyricularia pennisetigena. The sequence continues at coordinate 4,213,862 of NC_043741.1, forward strand.
CCTGGTGTTCACCTTTCCTATCCCTGACGGGCGTCGTCTGGTAGCTGAGGTTCGCCGATCGGGTTCCAATGGACTGGCTGAGAACTGGGTAGGTAGTTGACAGGCAGATATGAGGCAGAAAAGACTGGCTATCGGTATACCACACCAGGCGAATCCAGGCGCAGGCACTGGAGAATAGACGGAAAGAACTGGATTCAACGAAGTGAACAACCAAAGGAATGACGACGGCGGCAGCAGCAACAACGACAGCGGTAGGCCGAGAGAGAAGAGGGGGAGAGCTTCACAGCAGATGCAAAGGCGGGAGGCGGGCCGGGAAATACACAAAATTATGGGCATCTCCATCCCTTGCAGCGCCTGCACTTTTTTCCATGGCGACCCGGCGACCAGAAAAAATATCCATTTTTGCTTCCCGGTCCTACTGTGCAATGTAAAAGGCCTCTCCTTGTACCGCCGAATCCGGGAATTGACAGGGAGAGCTCCAGATTCGCAAGGTCCCAGGGCGACCCCATTTCTGCCTCCACTGGGGAGGGGCCAAGGCCCAGGCCACACCCCAGGCACTCCGTCCGGGACAGGAAAGAATAAACCGGAGCCCGCATGGATATCGCACTGTCTACAATTATATTGTACTGTCATAGAAATGGCCGGTAGCAGCGCAGGAAAGAACGAACGCATGCGCCCCGCTCGGTTCTTCCCTGGTTGGGTTACATCGTCAAGGCTCAGCACAAACTCCTGAGCCTGCAGCAAATTGACAAGACAAGGGTAACAGCGTAGCAGCTGCCAGGTTCTTGAGGAGCAAAAGGAACTTCTGGACGGACTTGGCCGTAGGTTTTTTTTTTTTTTTTTTTTTTTTTTGCTCTGGGATCGGCATTGCGATCTCAGCAGCCTCACAAGGCAGGTAGCTGTCCAGACAGGCGATAGCAGGCATGCATGCAGAATACAATCATGGAAACGCTTGGAGCTTCGTGTGTGCGCAGCTGAACATCTTTGGCCAAGAATATACTAAAAACAGGAACTAACTATACTACGTTTGTGAAGAGCTGACAAACCATTACATGCATTCAGTATGGCATCATGTTTACTGAATGCGGAGAACGCTGAGTACTGGGTCTTAGCTTGGGTGAGATAGGTCAGCGATCTGGAGTAGTCAGTCACACTGACGGCATCCACGCTACATGCTCAATCAGTGCTCCCCCCGTGCTTGGTCCGGGACATAAGATGGCTGACATTTCTGAAAACTCATACGCTACAGTATTAAGGCTCTGAGTTGGCAGAATACGTGGCACATGGCTGGCCGTTTGAGCCCTCGAAGATCGATGGTCTGGCGCAGAAACTTTCCGTCTCGCCTTTGCTTCTTTGTCATATTTCTTCTCGGCGTGCCAGCTCAGCTCATAATATACCGCCCAGGTGGGCTTACAGCCCGGCAACGGGGTTGGTCAGTCAGTTCCTGAACAGCTCCTGATATTTTCGTCTTCGTCTTCTTCTCTCTTGCTTTTACTCTCCAGTCTAACCACCAATGAAATGTGTCAATTCCACTATTATCATAAAAAGTACCCTAACGAAAGCGTAAGAAGAAACCAGAAACTTAAGAGGGGACAGACATAATGTAACACATTATATTAGCCCTTGTACGGTTTTTGAAACATAATCTTCCCACGAGGTATCTGAGATCAAAATTCGAGCATGAGGTTGCGCTCGCGGTGGAAGTGCCAGGGGGGGAACTATCGGAAAGTTTGACGCGGCTTCCGTGAAAGCTTCCAAAATTGCGCCCAGACACCCATGAAGCCCAAAAGTGTACCTTGGTCCCACCCTATTACGTCGGTAGGTTTGATCTTGCCACGGGAGCCGTACCGCAGTACGAAGGTATTACTGAGACCTAACCTGCCAAGCCTGCCTTGTCTGGCCTCGCCTAACCGAGTCTGGCTGCGGCACTGGGGCGGACGGTAATATCTCGCGTAGCAACTTGGAAGTCTGAAATTAGTACGCGAGCGCCAACCTACCACTCGCATAGTTACTTGCTATTTTCCTTGGTTTTCGGGTAATAGACTTGTGCCTGTAAAAAAGGGAAAGCTGCAACCTTAATCTGCAAGTAGGGTAGTGATAGACTTTGCTGTGCATCCTGCATCTGATTAACCAACCATAATTACCAACAGTGCGTACGAGTGATGCTTCGGGGTTACGGCACGCGTGTAAATGTTTGCTTTTTCCGTATCAGGTTCTTAAAAATTTTTTGACATGTTTGACATTTCTGTGGGAGAGGGGTTTATGGACTTGTACTAGCCTGGTATTAATAAATTCACTACTTAGTCTCGTTCTAGACTCTCACGTACCCCTCACGCCAGCGGAGTTTTGAGTGGTTTTCTATAGAAATTTTTTTTTTTTTTTTTTCTCACAGTGCCCAAATCGGTGCAATGTCGAGTGGTAAGGAGAGCACAGATGCAAAACAAAAAGCCTCACAGACCAGGCAGGTCTGGTGTCGTCATAGGAACGCTCAAGCACCGTCAAGATGAGTCTGACTAGACTCCAGAACCTGTTGCTAATTTATTCGAAGTGGTCCCAAAGCAACCGATGCCTGACTCAATTCGGCCCCCTCCTTCCCCATACTCAATACACCCTCAGCAGTGAGCAAGCAAGCAAGCACTTACGCACAGTCCCAAGTCAAACCTTTTTTTTTTTTTTTTTCCCTCGCGAAATTGAAGTCAAAAAAGCAAAAAATAGGTACGAGGGCTCAGCCTCAATCTCGTCTAGGCAATAAGGCTGCAATGCGGGCAAGGCAGGGAGGGAGGGTACTGCCATGCAATCCGCGCCGCACAGCAGCAAACGCCACACTCTCCCCTTTTATGCGATAGGCACTGAATTGATTACGCGGTAATGCGCTGAGCTTCCCTTGATCAAAGCAGCTGTAATTTTAGACAGACTGACTTGTTGCCAATTGAATTCTCGCGCAAGAGGGGCCGGTCTGTGAAGATTTACAGAAGACAAAGTTTGGATTTGCAAAGTAGGTAGTATTGTCAAGTCAGCGCAATCGACTGTTCTGATGCTTGGCTCCTTCTTTGGGTTGAAGAAGAATTCTGGTAATTTACCATACTGATCAACATGTGCATACCATAATAAGCTGGCTGCACAAAGCAAGGGCTGACCTGGATTAGGTATCCCTCCGTAGTGGAAGCGAGGCAACGTTATTACTACGAGATGCATGGATATGACAGAAAAAGAGGATCCCATAAAAGTACACAAATCTCCCTTTTAGGAAATTGTAAACAAACAACAATCATCAGCTCCGGGTTATGCTTTGTTTGTTTTTTTTTGTTTAGTTTTTTTTCTCTCGCATGAACGAGAGCCGAGAGAAAAAAATAAAATAAAAATAAAAATAAAAATAAAAAATAAGTAGAGGTTGACCGAGTCTACGGCTTAGGGCTTAAGGTTTATTCATGTCAAACATGGAAGGGAGGCAAGACAACAAAGGAATAAGGCAGATGATGAAGCCTGTCTTGGATGGAACAAAGCCATGTCTCTCCTTTTTGTTAAATATTTTGTAAACAATCGCCCGATCGGTTGTCTTAGACAACCAAGCTGTTTATTGCAACAATAGTCTGAGCTTTTACTGCCCTTGTTGTGTTCCACATTTGATTCGAAGAACGCTCAACGATGGTGATGGACAAAGCTTTTTTTTTTTTTTCCACTCTTTATTGAGACGAACCTATGAAAAGCCTCTTCCGTTTATCACCCCAGTCCGGTCTGGTCCCGATCATCTCCTGCTTCAATGGCAATACCGTTAACTCCACCAAAGCTTCTGTAGGGGGATCAAAGGGTCCTACCACACTTATGGGGATGTTTCAACGGTTTATTGGGTTTGCTTTGATCATGTGAATTCCCTGCAGCCTTTGCAAAGTCTTGCTGTCCACATAGTCTACCATTGTTTTCGTTTTATGGATGTACTATTTAAGATTGTCTATCACACATATAGCTCCCTTTTCGGATGGGTGACTGAAGAACCACACGTGTCCCGGTGACTACATCTCACAACTACTATGCTGCCTGCTCTTGTCACATCATCAAAGTAGCATGTCAGTGCGCTGAACCAGCGTTGATCTATGCTGAGGTTCTCTCTGTCAAACTCACCCTGGACCCTGTTGACTGTCTTTTACCAAGCTACTGTTTTGTTAGGAAGGAAACTTCTCGAAAGCTTGGGCCGTGTTATGGGAAAGAAGTTTGCGGCTGCAACCAAAGGTGTAAGTAAACAGAAATCTCCACGAGCAACGGATGTCAAAAAGATACCTGTTCCAAAAAGAAAACAGGAAAAAAAAGTATACATGCCTGTGCCCTGATTCAATGAAGATAGCGGATATAACCCGCCAGTGATGTTGGCAGCATGTGTACCTTGGCAGAATATAACGCCGGAGAGGTACACCAGATCACAGGGGCACTTTGACCCCGATCCGTTGACAGCCGCTATGGCTTGCCGGAGCCTGACCCTTCTTTATGTCAACCAAATCTACCCAGCGATCAGCTAGGGAACACCCGTGGACTAAACAACATCCATGGCAGATCATCTCGAGTGTGGGCCATAGCTCTTACCCCGCTGCCCGCTAGGAATACCAATATACTCACGGTTACCATCAAGTGCTCTCTGGCTTGGCTATACTTGAAAGGCCCAGGAAAAAATCCTGGAAGGCCGAGAGGTTGCCGATCAACAAACAGACAGCGCAAGTCACATCCTGACCGGAGGAACAAGATATTCGAGACACTTGGCAACTTGAAGTGAGCACAGATACTGGGCTTACAGCATCAGCATATTACAAAAAAAGACAAAAATAATAGTCACCAGAGCCGACCGATGGTCCACCTGTAAATGATCACATCTGTAAATTTCACATTTCCTCTCAGTAGACCCATTGACGATTATCAGGCCTTCTCTTACATTATAGAAAAACTCCTAGTTTACAAATCATTTAACCCAGAGTGACAAGAAAGGACAATAGTCCAAGGTGAAATGGACATCCTTGTTGCTCGCCCGAATATCCGCACATGTTTAGAATACAGTGAACAAGCCAGAATCGGCGATACAGGTCAAGAAGGACCCTATTAAGCCGCATTACTGACAGGCGTCTGCGTTCTCCGCTCGTGACCACTGACAGGGCGATTTTCATGTTCAGCGGTCGACTGTGCTCCAGTGCTCCCATTATTCCCATATATCGCCTGCCTAGCAGCGACTGATTGGGCGACCGGGCTGTGACGTCCCGCAATGCCGGGAATCCCGCCCACATCGTCGGTCGGTGTGATCAGATTACTGACAGATGGTGATCGCTCTGGCCGCTCGGTCGACCTGGACTCCGCAGAAGCTCTCTGTACAAGTGAGTCGGAGACAGCGCGTAAATCCCTCTTTTCACCCGTGGGTAAATGTGATGCAACCGTCATGGGGTCTCTCCATCGCACACTTGCGCTGCCTCTACTTGCATCCTCTACCGGGGTTGAAGCAAACGGCCCCCTAGAAGAGGGGCTGTGTACATAGGGATCATGCCCCGTGATGTATCGAGACTGTACACCCATGCTGGCTCCGGCGGGGCTGTTGGTCGGCGGGGATGGTGCATGTAGGTGTTGCGAGACAGGGTGTGGCGCCAAGGAAGGCAGAGGCGCGCCTGGCATTGGGGCAGCTGAACCGTTCGCGCGGGCTTGTGCCTCCTTGTCTGCTTTTGAAGGACGCCCTCGCTTACGACCGACCGACTGCGGTAAAGCCGGAGTCATGGGCTGATGTGCAGCCGTGGGACTCTGTTGGTAGCCGTTGGACGCTGGCCGAGGCTGGATGCTCACATTGCGCGTGGCGTTCAACGGAGAGTGTACGTGTTGAGGTTGCGGCGCATGCATAATGGGGGGTAACGGGGGTGTCGACTGATCGATGGGACTGGTTGCGAGCCGCTTCGAACCATGCTCATTCAAGTCACCAATGGATTTACGCTTCAGTGTAGCGAAGTGCGCCGTCGGAGGGGGGTTCAAGGGAGCGTTGAACATGACCTCGGCGGCTTTCCACACTTGCAACAGGTTCCGACCTGTTTGAGCACAGTTAGAGCGTCAGCCCTATAATTGTCGGTCGTTTGAAGCAACGTAAGGCAGAGTCGCTGGAGACTCACCACATGGGAGCTGCATCCGGACCCAGTTTGGCTGCACATTATGTTTACAGATGAAGTCCACCAGCGTCCCGACGTCAAGATCACTCGCCTTTATTATCTCCCCAAGAACAAAACGCTGTCCATCGAGACCATGGTTAGATAGGCTAGAAGGATGAACAAACAAAACGGGACGGTGCTCATGTGAGGGATGCACAACACGGCGCCAAGGTTGCAAAGAAATTGATACGATACAACCTTAGAGGAAGTGGCGCGTCGGGCGCCGTGTCTGGGTTAAGACTTTGTTGAAAAAAAAAAAAAAAAGACAACCCCCCCAAGATGGAGGGGGGCGCGTGTATTTGGATTGAAGGAGATATTACTGACCTGATCAAACTCAGTAAAAGTTGGGTCCATCTTTCTGGGCAGCACCGACGCCCTCCCGCGACTGATGACGATTTTGTAGTGAATAAAAAGTTAGGGGGGAGCGAAAGTGGGATGACACAAGGAATATGCCAGGTCAGCCGCGGTCTAGTCATTTGAGGCGCGTAGTGACAGATGAGCCAGATTTGCAAGAAGAAGCTAGGCGCACGAGGCACCGTCTAGTCGAGGGGTCTAGCTCTAGCCTAGGTGAAAGAGGGTGCTCACGGTGAGTGGCGAACACAGGGTGAATGGCGAAGAGCGCTAAGCAGGTGAGCCAGGTGAGCGAGATCGAATATCCTCACTGCCCAATGAATGGATCAAAAGCCAGGCCCGGATGATAACCCCTGCTGCTGGGACCCGATGTATCTTGGTGCTTGCCCCGTCAATGGAAGAATTGGGAGACAAGATAATTAAACAAAGCCAAACAAAGAAGAATAGAGTAACAATAAGATAAAAAATCTCCGGCAGTTTTGCTCAGTCGATTGGGGTCAGGCGCTTCCCAAGCGAAGCAAATGGGTGTTCCGGGCTTCCTGAGCCGGCTTCCGGCAAGAACAGGTCTGGGGTAGTCTCGGGAGTTTGGATTGGCGCACAAGGAAAGAGGCGAGCTGCTCTATAGAGGCGAAGCAGCAGGGGTTAGTGGTCTCGTCAAGACAAGAGTGGACCGATGCACACTCTGAATGGAGTTTGGGCAGCAGTGAATATAGAAGCCTGTCTCTGCCTTTTTTTTTCCCCTTGCTTTCTTCTTCTCCTTTTCTTTTCTCTCTCTCTTTGTTTTTAGAATCCCCTCCTCTGTCTTCTTTGTTGATTTGGAGTGATTCAAGCAAGTAAATTGGAAGAAAACAAACTTGAAGAGCACTGGCAGCCGTTGCACACCCTGGCTCTTACCTAATTAACTATGGACCTGATTAGGTCGGCGTTGCCTGGTCGGGCAGATCTTTGCAAAACACGGATCCAGTCCAGTACAGTGGTGGCAGTGTTGCTGAAAAGCGGGAAAGGTTTGGTTAGGCTTGGCTTCTGTTTGTAGATAAGACGGCCAGGGGAGAATTTCATCTCAGTCGAGCTGTGGAGCTTTCTGCTGGGCGGTGATGCCCGGGTCGCTGAAACCAAAAGAGGGGGACACCACCGATTCAAGCCGGTGATGGCGGGTCTTGCTGGTACTGCAGTCTGTCAGTCAGTCCCTGTGGTTCGTTTCTTTTCGTTTTCGTTTTTTTATGTTGCTCCGGTCGGTGTACTGTATGTTGCTAGCTGTGCGTGCAATGAATGATTGGCATGGTACAGAATTCTCGGAAGGCTGCAGTTGTAGTACTCTGCTGCTGGTGGCTACAAAGGTCGCGCGCGTCTTCTAGCCCAGTGCAAAGTCCTCTCCAGTAGATATCAGGCCGTCCGATATTCTTGACCAAGGGTGAAGGTAAGTTAAAGGTAGCAAAGTTAATTGCAAGGTTGATAAGTAAAATGGTGGTTGGATAGCTGTCGTCCGAAAAAAGAAGAGCGCCCTTGTTGGAATGGTTCAATTCGAACTTGGTAAAGCCGGCCCCAAGTTTTCTGCTTGTTGTCTGTGCTGCCGAGGATGGTTGGGCCTGGGCTAGTCTGAAGTTGGTGGTGGTCAGGAGTTAGTGCATTGTCAGAATCTCCCTACTGTGCTTCCGACATAGGCATTGTATCCCGCCGTGCATGTCATGTCATTTTGAACATGAAAAGAAGAAAGAAAAAAAAGAAAGCGAGGTAGCACCATGTGACGTCGACACTTCCTTGCTTGGTACCTACCTACCGGACCTAGGGCAGATACCTTGGGTACCTGAGTGGGTACTTCCTCCTCTATTCGAGGTAGTAGTCACGAGAGAGAAAAAAAAGGTCGATTTGATTGATGGTGGTGGCAGTGGCACGGTCCTTTCATATTGGGTTGCTGGTGTTTGCTTGTTTGAAGCCTTGTAACCGTGAATCGTTAATTGTCTTTCCATCTAGAAGAGCAGATGCACCTCCCAAAGAGGTAAGAAAGGCAAA